>NC_142949.1:24554577-24604577 GCF_046866305.1 Octopus bimaculoides | reverse complement strand
CAGCTAAGAAGTGATATCAGGTGAAATGGCTTGCAGACTTCATGAAGGGGATGAGACAGGACTGAGATATGGGTATCACTATGAATTGCAGACTCCAGCTTATACTCTTTTACTCTTTTTACTTGTTTCAGTCATTTGGCTGCAGCCATGCTGGGGGGACAAACACAGACACACACACACACACACACACACACACACATATATATATATATATATATATATACGACGGGCTTCTTTCAGGTTCCGTCTACCAAATCTACTCACAAGGCTTTGGTCGGCCCGAGGCTATAGTAGAAGACACTTGCCCAAGGTGCCACACAATGGGACTGAACCCGGAACCATGTGTTTGGTAAGCAAGCTACTTACCACACATAATTATTGATGATGATGAAGAGGAAGGGAGGGCGAGTGAAGGAGTATGGGCTGGAAGCCAAGTGATAGTGGAAGATAAGTGGCAGAAGAGTAGCAAATGGAGATATGAAGATTTGTTTAAACAGGAAATGGGCCGCAGCACTAAACTCAACATCTTTACATGAGGGACAAGGATCTGGAAAGAGTAGGAGGAGGTGTAGGATGAAGAAGGAGGAGGTGAAAGAGTAGAACGACTTACTTTAAAATTTTTGCTGGAGATTCGTATCACTCGTGTTCCTGGTGTCAGTTTTCCATTAACATACATTTTTATTTTGAAGGGAGATGATTTTGAAGCTTTCCTATCTAAGCCGCATCCATCAATCAGAATGACATCGTCACCAGACAGTGCAGCAACAGCACAGTTGCAGGAAGCAGCACCAAAGCAACTTTTGTAGAATGCATGAACCTGAAGAAGAAACAGTAGCAGATCATTAATATACATATATATCAAATACCATGATGTATTAAAATTATTTCTGCCATTTAAATTCCATGGCTACTGGAAATAAGTTTGAATGATTTTCATACTGATGATGGCTACAGAGCCAAAAACAAATGTCCACGACTATCCTCTTATCTCCAGACAATCAGTCAGTCTGTTTCCTTAATGGCGTGTTAACTATGAAGAATTTTTGATTCTTGAAACTATCTTATCTTTTCAAGTGGAGCTGGTCTTAAATGTAACATGGTAATTATGATACAACTTTTAGAGGCAGAGGTAATTTCAATAAAGCAAGAATTTATAACAAAGGAATAATATGTAAGGACTATTATTTATACTTTGTCTTATATATCACTCTGTGTAGAAAGCAGTTTGTCTGAAGCCCGTTCATGGATTCACTATATAGAATAGTGATAGACCATAACCTTGGACCCTGTCATAAGAATACTGGGAGTTCTTCACTAATCTAAACAATGTTGTTAGCCTGGTGTGCAACAGAGAGCTTATGAAGTATTTTGACCAGATGGATAATCCCCCAGTATCATATATATATATATATATATTGTTAACTATATACGTCCTTTGAAAACAAGGTGTACTGGTTGTCAATTAAGTGCTTTAGTATGAAATATATCTAAAATCTTAAAAGATATTTAGAGATTCATGTGGGTGGTTATATATGATGTATATGACACACACGCATGCACACACATGCATGCAGACTCACACACTCGCATATATATGACATAAACTAAATGAAAACCACAGGGTGATCAGTGTTTCTCTACTTCTTGCAAGAACATAGCCTCATAAAGTAATGCCGTGTATCTGGAGAAAACAATTGAAATGCAAAGGCTATTGTTTAGACAAATGCATCAATTCTTAGTTGTTTTATGAGTAAAGATAAACAAAATAGAAAGTTATTAAACAATGGCGTTACCGCATAAGGCAAAGTTGTGTGCTTGTACAGAACAAATTCTCCTTCAAAAAAGTTGTTATAAGCTCTGAAATGTGATGAAAAAGTAAAACGATTATCAAGACACAAGTAAACAGAATTCTTTTAAACGCAGGGATGACTCATTAGAGGTAGCCAATAGCTTTTGTTACCCTAGAGATGTAATTAGCAAGGGAAGTAGTTATTCTGAAAATATGATAACCAGGTTGAGAAGAAGTTGAAAAGCTCAGGTGCCTTCTATTACTGATGCGTCCTGACCCTACCATCATCAAACTGGAACGCATTCTCTTCCGCTTTCGTGGAAAGGATGCATTCTGATGGTCTCAGGTGATCCGTTTGCTGCCAACACCCATTAAAAGGAGGGCTGGGCATGCCATGATTGATAATGTGCAGACACGCGTTGAGACATCTCTGGCTCAATGTAGACGATGGTGAACAGGTGTGGTTGCTGTTTGTGAGGTGCACTTTCCCGCAGCTCATCTCCATGACTGAACTGCAGTCATGGATCAAAAAGAGGCTGAAGAAGGGCGAATGGCATTGTGAGTGTCGCATTGCTCTTGAGCAACTGTGCCATCCCAGGTTGACTTTGAGTGACTGCAACACAACCAAAGCATTCTATAGTGGATTAGTGGAGGGGAGGTACGATGACGATCTCGGGGCAAACTTGGGCGTTGATGAGGAATACCTGACCCGCCTGTTCAAGACAACCTTCAGGCTGGGACCTATGGACAACTTCCAGAGATCCCTGGCCTGGCAGTGCTATCAAGATGCGCTACCCGTTTGGGATAAGCTCTACAGGCATGGCTCGAGAAACACGGGGCTGACCTGCCTGAGATGCGGTCAGAGCAACGAAACCATTCTGCACGCACTTGTACAGTGTCCAACCATTTCCGACCTGTGGGCCTATGTCAAACGACTGCTATCGCATGTGGATGAGTCAGTTTATCAACCAAGTCTATTGTGAATATTGTTGCACTTCATTCCTTGAAACGGGAAGGAAGAGCCATTTTCATTGTACTTGTGGCTATGGCAAAAGAATGTGTATGGTGGACGTGTCTGAAAGGTCTAGAGACAAACACTTTCCTCTCTGGTCAATCTCACATCAACTTTTTCAAGTATCACTTGAGGAGGAAGGTGAGAGTAGAGAGGGAAGTTTTGTCCAGTGAATGTTTCAAAAAAAGATGGGTGAATGTAGCAAGGATGGCAGGTGTGAATGACGGAGCCACCTTGAGCATAACCCTATGAACCAGAAAAAGAAAGGAAAAAAGAGAGTCACTTACTGTAATGTGTTTTTGCATGACATTATTGCCCGAGGTTACCATGGTCTTTTCCATAGGCTTTTCTTTCCATGGATAAACCTAATCTGTTTCCCACTTTACACTATGAAATTTCTGTGATACACGATCCCTATTGATTGGCTCCCCCACTTTTTTTCACGATTCCTTTTGATCGAAATTCTACATCTCCCCTTTTTTCTTTCCTTCCCAAAAAGAAAAGCTCTACTTTGTATCTTGTCCCCTCTGTGTTTAGCCATGTGTAACCAGTAAAAAAGCTTATTACTTCTGCTGCAAAAAGCCATTCCCCTGAGAGAGTGAAGGGCAGATTCTATGCTGCTTTCATTTGAACTATGATGCTGCTTAGTAGTGAGACATGGATCTTGAATGTAAAGGGTTTTTGAAGACTGGAAAGAAATGAAGCTGGTCTACTTCATTGGCTGTGTTATTGCTACTCTATTGATCTTCACCCTCCCTGTTTTTCTGCAGTACCACTCATCCCCTCTCCCCTATCACCACCCGATTCATAAATAATTAGTCATCCCTCATCAGTTTGAAGAGTGATTGAGGGATGAGTTTTTTGATAGATGAGGTATGTTGAAGGTTTGACAGGAACAGATTGGATGTGAGGATATAGACATAATGTGCTTCAAGAACCACATTTTCTTGTTTATTTATTTATTCATTTATTTCTTGCCGTGGAGGACAAGTCTTCTTGAGTACAAACCATCCACAATAATTTTAGTTTTCACTACCCTGTCTACATCAAGCTAGGTCTCCCTCTTCCACAGGTCCCTGTCATCATTTAGCTTTTAACAAGCCTTTATGCAGCTGTCCTTGAGAAAGTGTCTCTAATAAATGTATATTGCTAAAAACACAGAAATATATCAGCAGCAGATGGAAAAGGTCCAGTAGTGCTGGTGGCATAGCTTAATATGCATTTCTCCTTCTTTGAGCCTCATCAGTAGCAATAACCACTGGCACTGCATACTAAGCAAAAATAAATCACTTAGCAAGTTGGAAAGATGAATATAAAGAATCATTATGAAATATTAGTTCATAGGTGCAGGAGTGGCTGCGTGGTAAGTAGCTTGCTTACCAACCACATGGTTCCGGGTTCAGTCCCACTGCGTGGCACCTTGGGCAAGTGTCTTCTACTATAGCCTCGCGCCGACCAAAGCCTTATGAGTGGATTTGGTAGACGGAAACTGAAAAAAGCCCGTCGTATATATGTATATGTGTGTGTGTTTGTGTGTCTGTGTTTGTCCCACCACCATCGCTTGACAACCGATGCTGGTGTGTTTACGTCCCCGTAACTTAGCGGTTCAGCAAAAAGTGACCGATAGAATAAGTACTAGGCTTACAGACAATAAGTCCTGGGGTCGATTTTCTCGACTAAAGGCGGTGCTCCAGCATGGCCACAGTCAAATGACTGAAACAAGTAAAAGAGTATAATGTAAAACCCTCTGACTGAGGTAATTGCCTGAATTCCAGGATCCACTTTTCTTTAGTATATATTTTTATGCATTTATACATACATACACAAAAACACACTGACGTGTAATACTCAGAGTTATAGATGGAAATATAATACAGAAGATTCCATCCACAATTCTCAAGTAAAAAAGGTTAGTTACACTCAAACAATGTTCATCAGACGAAAGCTAACAAATGATAACTTACTTGCCATCAAAGGTTGTCATGTGGGGATCATTTATAGATTTGCATACAGCTCCACTGTTACTGTTATCAACAATAGTTACCTGAAGTAGGAAAAAAATATATATATGTGTGCGTGTGTGTGTGTGCGTGCGTGTGTGTTGATTTTTATTTTGGAGGTTGCTTTTCTGTTTCTGAAAAGGAATTCTACTTATTGCAACAAATTATTTTACAATCCATATTGTGGGGCTGTTACCCTCATATGCTTAACTTAATCCAAACAGCAGTAAAATCTTCCTTACTACTATTGCTGCAGCTACTACTACTACTACTACTACTACTACTACTAATAATAATAATAATAATAAAAATAATAATAATAATAATAATTAATTCGTTTTAAATAATTTCTACTCTAAGAAACAAGACCTTGAAAATTTTCGTGGGAGGTGGATAGTCGATTACATTGACCCCAGTGTGTAACTGGTACTTAGTTCATCGATCTTGAAAGGATGAAAGGCAAAGTCGACCTCGGGGTAATTTGAACTCAGAATGTAGCAGCAGATGAAATACCACTAAGCGTTTCACCTGTCATGCTAACAATTCTGCCAGATGTGTGCCCTACTACTACTACTACTACCACCACCACCACTAATAATAATAATGATAGTATTTTCTATTATAGGCACAAGGCCTGGAATATTGGGAGAGGGGCTAAGTCAATTCCATCAACCCAGTGCATGACTGGTACTTATTTCTTCAACCCTGAAATGATGAAAGGCAAAATTGACCTCAGCAGAATTTGACCAAGGCAGCGAGCTGGCAGAATCGTTAGCACGCCGGGCAAAATGTTTAGCAGTATTTTGTCTGCCGTTATGTTCTGAGTTCAAATTCCGCCGAGGTTGACTTTGCCTTTCATCCTTCCGGGGTCGATAAATTAAGTACCAGTTATGCACTGGGGTTGATGTAATCGACTTAATCCGTTCGTCTGTCCTTGTTTGTTCCCTCTATGTTTAGCTCCTTGTGGGTAATAAAGAAATAAGAATTTGACCATGGAATGTAAGGACAGCCAAAATGCCACTTAAGTATTTTGCCTGGTGTGCTAACAATTCTATCAGCTCACCACTTTGGGTGAAAGCAGCTTAACTGCTGTGGAAGAGTGTGTACAAATAGAAAGAAAAAGAATCACTAGAACATTTACCGAAGATCACAGAGTTTGCCTCTTGAGAACAGGAAAGGCAGTGACTAAAGAACAGATGATCAGATTATGGAATAGGAGAAAAGGACAAGGAATTCAAAGAGATCATGTTGAGTAGATTAATGAGAAACCTTTGCATGGTCGATTTTGGAAAACCAATGAGGGTGTACATGGAACAAAATCCTGGGTAAGGTTGAACAAAGGGGAGATGAAAAAAAAAACAAAAAAACAGAGCGCAGGAGTGGCTGTGTGGTAAGTAGCTTGCTTACCAACCACATGGTTCTGGGTTCAGTCCCACCTTGGGCAAGTTTCTTCTACTATAGCCTCGGGCCGACCAAAGCCTTGTGAGTGGATTTGGTAGACGGAAACTGAAAGAAACCCGTCGTATATATATATATATATATATATATATATATATATATATATATATATATAAACAAATAGTAAATGAGTATATGCATATATACGTACAGGTATGTGCATACCGACATCCACCTGTATGTATAGGTGCATATCTGGGTACAGGACATTGCAAACAAACGTAGACGAGAACACACGAGCCACATAGAGAACATTCTCCTTCATCAGCCACCCACGTTTTAACACCGGCGTTTCGAAGAGCTTGACAACCGATGCTGATGTGTTTATGTCCCTGTAACTTAGCGGTTCGGCAAAAGAGACCAATAGAATAAGTACTAGGCTTCCAAAGAACAAGTCCTGGGGTCGATTTGCTCAACTAAAAGGCGGTGCTCCAGCATGGTCGCAGTCAAATGACTGAAACAGGTAAAAAGAGAGCCTTATTATAGCAGCTCAAGATCAAGTGATAAAAACACACAGGTTGAGAAAATATGTGCATAGGGAGAAGATGTCTGTAAAATGTAGAGTTTGTGGAATTTAGAATGAAACAATGGCCCACATTGTTGCAGAATGCCCCAAGTTGGCTCAAGGAGAATACAAGAAATGGAGGCATGACCAAGTTGTGAAGGTCTGCATTGGAAGCTTTGTCAGAAATAGGGCTTTAAAGGTAGAAATACTTGGTATGATCATTGGGTTGAAAGAGTGCTTGAGTCAGAGAAATGCAAGATTTTATGAGATTTTCCAATTTAAATGGATAAAAAGATAGAACATAAAAAGCCAGGTTGTTGTTGTTGGCACTCTGTCGCTTACGACGTCGAGGGTTCCAGTTGATCCGATCAACGGAACAGCCTGCTCGTGAAATTAACGTGCAAGTGGCTGAGCACTCCACAGACACATGTACCCTTAACGTAGTTCTCGGGGGATATTCAGCGTGACACAGTGTGTGACAAGGCTGACCCTTTGAATTACAGGCACAACAGAAACAGGAAGTAAGAGTGAGAGAAAGTTGTGGTGGAAGAGTACAGCAGGGTTCGCCACCATTCCCTGCCAGAGCCTCGTGGAGCTTTAGGTGTTTTTGCTCAATAAACACTCACAATGCCCAGTCTGGGAATCGAAACCGCGATCCTATGACCGCGAGTCCGCTGCCCTAACCACTGGGCCATTGCGCCTCCACTAAAAAGTCAGATATAACAATGATAGATAAAGAAAAGGTAGTTATTGATTAATCCATAAAATCTAATTGATTCCAAGATTGTGAAAAAAGAAGACAAACTGCTCATGGCCAGTAAGGGGGGGAGTAAGTTGGTTATGTTGACTCCTGTACTCGAAGACTTATCATTCTATCAACCCTGGAGGATGATCGAAAGCAAAGTTAACCTTTTCTGTTATTTGAACTCAGACCATAATAAACCAGAAGAAATAGAGCAAGATCTCTTTTCATCTAGCTCTCTGTTGTTTAGTCTAGCTTTCTATTCTGTTCAATCTAGCTCTCTACTCTTTTATCTTATTTCTTTATTGCCCCCCACAAGGGGCTAAACATAGAGGGGACAAACAAGGACAGACAAAGCGATTAAGTTGATTACATCGACCCCAGTGCGTAACTGGTACTTAATTTATCGACTCTGAAAGGATGAAAGGCAAAGTCGACCTCTACTCTTTTATCTAACTCTCCACTGCTTAATCTCTCAACATCTTTACTGACAAATTATCAGTTCAATCAAAAACATCTTTTGACATTTCTTCTGCTTGTGTTCTATAGCCACACCTCTTGTGGCTCTTAGGAAATCTATAATCAAGAATGGTATTGTTCTCAAAATGACTGATATAAAACAAATTAAATTAAATTAAGATATTAGAAAAATAGACTTAATTTAAATAGTGAACTTACCTTTACATTAGTGACCCAGCTTTTTGTTATGGTATCACCTTTATACACAAGAGAGGCTGAAATATCAAGTATTCTGGTTTGGGTTTTATCTCTTAATGAATCCACGACTGCTTTAATTGGTAGAGTTCTTAGCTGGTTCCAATTATCCATAGTGAAGTGTAGAGCACAACACGATGTGTTCTTTTGACAAGTGTTGAATCCGACCACTGCTTGCATAATTTGAAGATTTTCACACCTATATTCATTCTTTAATTGGAATCTTGGTACAAGTGTAATGCTACAAAATTCAGGGTCAGCAATTTTGCAGAAGAAACTTGGTGGGAATGTTAAAACAATTTTGATGTGCTTTTCTTTTTCACCCTCGACAACAGTTAGAGACTTTGTGTCCACCTTTTATAAAAAAAAATAAAATGAAAGAATTTATTTGTTTTATTGATAAAAGAGATCATAATAATAATAATAATAATAATAATAATAATAATAATAATAATAATAATCATAATTAATCATTTCAAGTTTTATCACAAGGCCAACAAGGAAGTGGGTAAGTCAGTTACATTGATTCCAGTGCTCAACTGGTATATATTTTATTGATCCCCAAAAGAATGAAAGGTAAAGTCAACCTCAGCAGAATTTGAACTCAGAACATAATGATGGACGAAATACCGCTAAACAAAATACCGTCCCTTGGTGTAACTGCATACTGTAGACAGCCACCCTATGATCAGATAGTGACCTACTAACTTCCTGCACATTGAGAACAGTTCTCTCCTCTTGATGTTGGACGCCAGCTCTGGGATTTCGTTCCCCCTACAAAACACCAAATTGCCTGTTCTGTCTCTCTGAAGCTTAAGCCCCAGTGCAGCTCCTCCAGCCATTGGCTCCGGTGGCTTTGCAATCAACCCAAATTTTTTCAAATGTCTTACAACCTCTGCAGCAAGCACTACGGTCTTGCCCACTAGGATGTCATCTATGTAGGAACTGGTGGCCCTTCTTATCTTATACACCTTTCCCAGGATGTCCAATTACCATAAGATATTTTCCAAAGCACACCAACCATCTGTGTGTGTGTGTGTGTGTGTGTGTGTGTGTGTGTGTGTATGTGTGTGTTATGATAGGCTTCCACACAGTTTCTCTCTATTAAAGTTCAGTTATGAGTGTTCATCAGTCAACTCAAGACGTTAAAAGAAAAATTTATTTTGAAGAACTCCACAAGCGTCGAATCCAAAAGCACCGATCTTCTTAACATGTATTCAGGAAGAAAAATCAAAATTTAAATCAGACTAAAGACAGATGAGTGATGTAAGATGTAATATGCAGGTCTTTAATTTATAAAACAGTACAGAGGACTGAAGGTAGTACAGTACTCTGTATTTCTATCGAGCAATATAGGTCTTAATCATGGAGCAACATAAACCTTAGTCATAAAGCAACATAAATCTGAAACAATATTATCTTAATCCTTTAGCATTCAGATTATTCTGTCTAAAGTAATGCTTATATGTTCACCTTGTTTTCAATTAATTATGCATTATCATGTACCTGCACAATTTCAATGATGTGAATATTTACTTTTAGAATGACATTGTTGGATAATTGTGATAGGCCTGATCTAATCAGTTTTAACACAAAACATGTAGAATATTTGGGCCTGGTATGGCTGATTTGAAGGCTAAAGAGTTAAATAACATGGTAAAAAGGAAATATGTTAAACAAACCTTGAATCCAGCAAATAGTGTTTTACTGCGTCGTACAGGACTTAAAGAATCATTGCATCTATCTTGGAAACAGGACTGGATACCACATTGAATCTACATTAAAAAAAAAAAGGATTTTTATCTCAATAACAGCAATCAGAATTAACAGTATACATAGAATAAAGTGGAGTTCTCTAAGCCTAAATTAAATCTCTTTACATATGTTTAAATCCAGTTTTTGAAAGAATAAAGAGATGAGAAACGGCCATCTTTGCACTGAATCCCAGTTTAAATCAAAATGCCTCCAGTGGGAGACTGGTACCAATTTCTCAACAGCTACATGAATAGAGGGAATCTAGAATTAAAATCCCCTCTTCAATAATTTATCCTTCATCAGCTGGGAGTGAAATACCATTTAAGCTCTATACAAACTCAGTGAAGACACATAAGAAATAGTGTTTGAAAGTGATGAGCTATATCAGGTGAACTTGCCTATAATACTTTCTATAAGTGCTACTGCACTCTATTACATTGCAATGAGGAGCTGAATGTGTCATGGAGTTTTTAGAATAAAATTTAAGGCTACAGAAAATTCCAAGCTTCAAGGTTTTTAAAAACCTGATAAATTTTCATTATACACCTGTAAAATAATAAAACAAGTTCAGCAATGTTGTTGACATCAAAAGAATTTTTATAAACTTTCAAGAGAACATGAAATGGTTCTTTCTTGGAATATCTTAAAGCAAACCTATAAAGCTATAAATGATGGCATACAATTATAGCTTTGTTTGTGCGCTTTGAGATATTCCTTAGAAATTTATTTCATGTTTCATTGAAACTTTATAAAATTCTTATGATATCAACAAATAATTCTTGCTGGCAAGGGTAAAGTTTCTGAAATGGATTGAAAAATTGGAATGATTGTTGTGGTCCAAGGATAGAATGCCTGTTATGTCCACAGAAGATGTGGGTTCAAATTCCACAGGTAGTCTTCAACCATTTTTTTTATCCAATAGGATTTTCAACCCAATATATACAAGTTATTACTTATAGCTTTATGTGTGTTTTATGGGGCTATTCCAAGAAAGAATTATTTCAAGTTTACATTTGTCTAAATTTCTTTCTTTTTACATTAAAACATATTTCTTTTAAAAACTTTTCATTCAAAATGAGCCAATAGTTTTTACATTTGTTCATTCATGCATCTCAGAATCAAAACAGATTAAGCACCACTGTTCAATATAAAGGTACAGTATTTTATATGAAAGCACAACATTCAATATAAAGGTATATTCAATGGGGTCACAGCACCACAATCAAATAAAAAATTAGCATGGCTGATTATTTGGTTCAAAAAGCTATTTTGGTTTATAAATCATTTAAAAACAGACATTTAAAAAATTCACTACTTTTTTAAAAATATTACTTAGCAATCCTAGTTTAAAAAAAAAAACATGCGAAAATTGAAAGAATGAAACTGTTATTTCTGGGCAGAATTCATTAGCACTTTCAACTTCATTATCAGTAAATCCTTCTGCATTAACAGCATACTGCAGCTGATCTTGTTCACTGTCTACCAAGTATGCTGTCAAGTTTCCTCTTTCACTGTCACTGCACACCTGTATGCTTATCAGGTCATGTTCATTGGTGCCCTCCCTGTCCTGTATAGGCTAATATAACCTCTGTGCCTGAAGGAGTCCTGTAACATGTTACACGGGCTGAACTTGGCATCCCTAAGCCTTGGTACGCAACCAAGTTAGAGCTGGTGTTGTAACTAGGATAAACCTTTACATGAAAATCTCAACTAAACCCACTCAGGGAATAAATGCAATTGAAAATCATTCTCATCCATTGCAATGGTGGCAACCAATATTTATCCAGATAATGGCATGAACTGGAAGACTCTCTAGGGTGTTCAAGACGCCAGAGCTCCTGTACCCAACAGAGGTCCCTTAAAGGGCAATGGAGTGGAAGACCAAAAAGATAAAAGATAAAGTCAACTTGTTTATGATTTGAACTCCAAACATTAAATACCGAAAGGTATGTTGTACAAAGCTTTATCAATTCTAGTAAGTGATTCATTAGCAAGAAGGCCTTAAGGAACACCAAATTAAAACCTGTTTCCATTCATTACTCGAATAGTACTTAAGTTTATTGATCCCAGAAAGATGAAAAAAGAAGTTGATCTCAAAGGGATTCAAACTCAGAATGTAAAGGGAAATAATAAAGACTGCAAGGCATTTTTTCCGGTATTTTACCAACTCAACCATTTAGACAATCCTACTAATTCAATTAGTTGTGTTTTCTTTTTTATGAGAAGGAGCATCACAGGGCAAAGAATTGTTAATTAATTCAATTCTTGTACTTGACCAGTACTTATTTTATCATCAACTCTAGAAAGATAAAAGGTAATGTTGACCTTAATGAACTTTGCCCTCTGCTAATGATGAAGTCGAAACCAAGAAATTTGTTTATATTACCGTCATTCCTAAAGAAAAGTTGGTCAGTTGTCTTGAATATAAAATACTTCTGCCTTCTGCCACAGGCACTTTCTGTTTGAGTTCTTCATTTCCAGCAAACCAGATCAAAGTGTGCTGCACATTTGCTTTGGCTGATACATTGAATTGACAGACAACATCAAAGTTACCATTCTCCTTTTTACTAGTGAAGATATCCAAAGTTGTTTCAATGACAGGGTATTCTGGAAAAGAATAAATTAATAACAGTCAAAGTTCATTTCAATCTGAAATTATGAGTTGTGATAAATTTAATTTGAAATTTCAGAGAGTCATGTTTGACAAATAC
Source organism: Octopus bimaculoides (assembly GCF_046866305.1). Lineage (NCBI taxonomy): Eukaryota > Metazoa > Mollusca > Cephalopoda > Octopoda > Octopodidae > Octopus > Octopus bimaculoides. The sequence continues at coordinate 24,591,891 of NC_142949.1, read as the reverse complement.
TGGACATAGGCAGTGTCATTGTGAACTTTATCTGTTCACAATTAACAGTTTAAGTTCACAGCAATCCATTAACACTACCACATGACAGCATAGAATCCACTTCGTCACAAGCCAGTCAAGAGAGGCCATGTAAAATGCTATGGTCACCATTTCTTCTCTCCTCACAAAACCAACAAACAATTTAAACGAATAAAGAGATAATTAAAAAAAAAAAACAAAGAAAAAAAAGTAAAAAAAGAAACTGCAATAATTTTCATAGTCTAAGTCTAGTCTATTTCTTTAGTCTGATGATGACTGAAGCAGTGACATCAACAACAGAAAAACTGTTTTTGTCATCTAAAAATACAATTGCACAAAAACTTAAATTAAACTTTGTCTTCAGTTCTTGAAGAATTAAAATTTTTATTGTATAACCATGATCGCATTAAGGATCCAATTCCTCAGCATTGATGCCATCGAGAGGTAGGTCCCGAAACGGCGCGCATTCTCTCCTGATGACCCCATACACTTGCTGGCTTCCGGTATGCCGAGTTCTCGACTGGTAGCATTCTTTCCCATCCCAGTTACGGACATTTTAATGTGGTGTGAAAGAAGGAAAGCTATAAATCTAGTCGAGTTAACGGTTCCTCATGAAGATAATATGGACACCGTGCGGGCTCGAAAGATTGACCGTTATGTAAACCTCCTCGAGAAATGTGAAGACACAGGCTGGAAAGCGGAGCATTTTCCAATCGAAGTTGGATGTAGAGGGTTTGTAGGACACAGTGTGAGACGACTGCTGTTATCGTTAGGCCTAACTCATCGTAAGGCAAATACCACCATGACCAATATCCAAAATACAGTGGAGAAGGCTTGCCACTGGATTTGGTTAAAAAGAGACGATGAGCGATGGCTAGAGAAATATTGAGCTTTGTTTTTAATAACCAGTTGATCTAGCAAGCGGGGCCTCATATCAGTGAGGGGGGCCAGTGCGCATTGATGCCGTTGAGAGGTAGGCCCTGAAACGGCGCGCATTCTCTCCTGATGACCCCATACACTTGCTGGCTTCCGGTATGCGGAGTTCTCGACTGGTAGAACTTGCATGTGTGAGTTGTTTGCAAGACATCTAGAAATAAATTAATTTGTCAGTTTCTATTACAATTACAATATCTGGAGAAAATTATGAATTACACCAAAGATAATATGAACTGAATAACTTTTGCATAACAATGGATATTTTGAGACAGACTACATTTGCTTTGTTTTTGCACAAAGACCCAACGAATTCAAAATCATGTCCTTTTTGTAAGATAGCAGAATATCATTTGAAGGAGAGTTGGTCAGTCAGTCGTTGTCGTCATCATTACCACCACCGCCATCGCTTAACATCCGTCTTCTATGCATCATATGATTCTGTAGAAGTTCTTTCAGTAACTTGTTGGCCTAGTTTATACGACCAGCATCTGCGATTTTATCATAATTATTCAAATGTAAATGAAACATAACTTACTGGCCAACTTGGTCCACTGGTTAACACTGACATCTGGGTCACAGTACAATTTGTCATCTTTCGGGTTTTTATTCCCAAGGGAGTAACACATTTCATTAATAAAACAGTGGCCAGCCTAACATAAAAGCAAAAACAAATAAATTTTCAAAAATACAAAAACATTTTCCGACATTTTGGTAGAATCACAATTTTTTAATTTCTTAAACACATGACCTATTATTTTTCATTCTCTTTATTTGTCTATGATAGATAGTATCAAATTTTTGATGGCTAAAAGGAATTAAACAAGGAAACAACAACAGTTTACATGTGTTGATAATAGGAAAATATGACTCAACCAAAATGTATTACTCTTTCAGTTTACTCTTTTACTCTTTTACTTGTTTCAGTCATTTGACTGCGGCCATGCTGGAGCACCGCCTTTTAGTCGAGCAAATCGACCCCGGGACTTATTCTTTGTAAGCCTAGTACTTATTCTATCAGTCTCTTTTGCCAAACCGCTAAGTGACGGGGACATAAACACACCAGCATCGGTTGTCAAGCAATGCTAGGGGAACAAAGACAGACACACAAACACACACACAGACACACACACACACAGACACACACACACATATATATATATATATATATATATATATATATATATATATATACTGTTGTATCACATAAAAAATCTTGCAAACCAAATCCAAAATATATATATATATATATATATATATATATATATATATACGACAGGGTTCTTTCAGTTTCCGTCTACCAAATCCACTCACAAGGCTTTGGTCGGCCCAAGGCTATAGTAGAAGACACTTGCCCAAGATGCCATGCAGTGGGACTGAACCCAGAACCATGTGGTTGGTAAGCAAGCTACTTACCATACAGCCACTCCTGCACCTATAAGTTTGTAAGCAATCTGCCAATCTTTCTTTTCACACACACACACACACACACACACACACACACACACACACACACACACACACACACACACAAATATAGATTCTGATCAAATTTTTAGCAATAGTGTTACTTATTGCTTATTGAAAGAAAGAAGTAGCTCTAATCCTAGAAAACCATTAGATTATCCCCTTTATAGATTATCCCCTTTATAGTTACTTAAAACTTTTCATTTGAGACAATCACAGATTTGGATTATAATAATACCTTATATTCACACATCTCTTCCTCACATCTAACACACTGCGGTTCATAGCGCAAGAAGTTGAATCCAATGCTGAAGATCAATCTATTGTTGGTGAGTCGGACAAAGAAACTTCCATCAAATGGTAGTTTGCAGGAAACTGACAGGAAGTTGAGATACTGGGCAGTCACGATGTAATTTTTCTTGCTGTAAATAACTTTTTTCTCATAGATCTAAAATCAAAAAAAAAAAGAAAAAGAAAAACGAATGAAAAATAAATATATAAACAAATCACAACAGAATTTATCCTCCACATTTCACATTGTCTCCTTTTTGCTATTCCTGTTCACCTTCCTCTAAATCTAACCCTATTTCCTTTCCCCTAAAAGTCATTAAAGTGAATAAATTGTAGTATTTGTCCCAGTTATTCATGTTGTTAGTGCAAATCCCACCAAGGTCAAGTTTGTCTTTTATATCCCCTTCTGAGATCAGCAAATCACCAGATATGTACTAGGACTAACTCTTCCTTCCTTCACTCGCTTGGAGTTGGCTGTATTGTGCTGCAAGAAGGATCACAGAGGATCACCAATGACTTTCCTTCCTTCAGAAGCAGAAAAGGATAAAGCAATGGGCTCATATTTTGTTTGGACCCTCTTGCAAATTACATAAAATAAAGATAGCTGCAATCCAATGACAAACTCTCCCCTAAACCTCTCCATAAAAATATATATCATCATCATCATCATTTAATGTCTGCATACATACAAACACAAATACATATATATATATATATATATATATATATATATATATATATATATACATACATATATACATACATATAATTCATTTAAAATACAGAGGTGCCTATCATGGGTTAGATGTCCTATTATAGGCATCTCTGTATTTTAAATGAATAATATATAGTCTATTGACTAATGTTTATTCTTGCTGGACCACTGGGGGTAAATAAAATTTCTAAAATCTTTTTTGCTGCCCTATGATTTATTAATATATATATATATATATATACACAAACATAGTGACTGGGGGTGCAGGATAGCAACTACATTGCTAGAAACAACAGTCAAAGACCCTTATAGACACAAAAAGCACATTCTATGTACTGACAGGGGAAATAACTGACCTACAACAAGATAACATTACTAGCAAGCTAGTTTCACTTGAAATTAAGGCTCATCAGTACGGTCTACTCCATCGCTGATGGTTTCTGCCTGTCAGTATATAACATTTACCATATGAATCAATGGCTGATTCAGCAAAACGATAATGTGAAAATTATGAAATAATGAAGGTGGCTATATGCAATATGAAACCAAAAAGGAAAAATTCAACTGCTGCTAATAGTGACTGAAGGTGCAGGGTAGCACCTGCATTGCTAGAAACAAGAGTCAAGGACCCTTATAACCACAAAATGCATATGTCTATGTATTGACAGGGGAAATAACTGCCCCACAGCAAGTGAGATATATACATATGTATGTATGTAAATAATATAACAGCAACCGATGGTGATATTTCACAATGTGATGGAATACAAACAGATAAGGATGACAGTTTTCCAGAAAATGTTCTACAAGATTATATTTCTAACAGTTATCTCAAGTGAAACATTGTAGAAAAAAGAATTCTGACCTGGAAACACAAAGTAAAGTACGTACAATGAATTTGAACTCTCACCATTCATGTAAGTACTTCTGTACTTCACCTATTTGGTCATTTCACTTAAGTAGCTCACTTATATACTAAAGATCATCTTAAATAAAAGTTTTCCCAAATTTTAAGTTTGTGCTAATTGCTTTGTTTCATGAGAGGGAGTGAATTTCTAGAATCAGTGGAGTGTTAAACAAAATTTCTTACATATTTTGTTACACCATTTTACATCCTAAGGTCAAATGTCACTGGGATTGACTTAGCTTTTCATCATCATCTGGGATCAATAAAATAAGAATCAGTCAAATACCTGACTCAATTAAATCAACTATACTCTGTATATACTCGTTGTGTACTGCTTCCTCTAAAATTTCAGACCTTGTGCCAATGTTAGAAAAGTGTTGACTCTCAGAGAGAAATCACTGTCAATGTGTGTTGACTCTCAGCAAGTACTAAGTGCTACTAATGTTGACTCCCTAAGAGTATTGGCTTCCTGTTGATATTGTTGCTTAGAGAGTATTGATTCCTTGCGGATGTTGTTACTCAGAAAACAAAGTTAACTTTTAATTGATATTGATTTACAGAGAGTATTGACTCCCAGAGAGTCAATATTAAGCACTGTATACAATAAGTTCATTATTTTTATAAGATGAGTATGGAACCCAGACAGCATTGATTCCAAGAGATTATCGACTCCCAGACTCAGTGGATATAGTCTTCCAGACAGTTTGTTGATTTCCAAAGTCTCTTGTCACCCAAATCCTTGACCCACTACAGTTGTCTCCTAGTACCTAAACTCTCAGAAGAAAGTGGACCCTAAAGTTACTCACAGTTATCTGTTGGAAGTAGCAGTATAATGATCCATCATCGATAAAATTGGATCCTGGAATCACTACTGATGAACAGTTTTGTTTTGATACGTCACAGGTGTTCATGATTTCAGGAGTATCAATTTCTGGTGGTTTCTTCATATCTATGGAACAGTCCATTCCTTTTTTGTTCTTTGGACAGACACATTTTCCTGAAAAACAATCAAAGGTCACAATCATTTATAAATTTAATATTTCTTCTCTCTAATAATATTTATCTTCAACGAAATACAATATTACATTGATTAAAATATTTTAAAATTATTTGACTCCAAAACCTATTTCAGTCTGTAGTAAGAATTAGGTTTTTGGCAAAAGTTGTGCAGTGAAGTTCACTTTATAAATATGCCATTTCAGGGATCAATCATTATCATCATCATCGTCATTATTATTATTCATACATTATTAGCTAGATGTGCTGTCATGGTTAAATCAGTTATTATTTGGAGTTAGTGGACTACAAGATGGATTGAAAGATCACATCTCACTCACACATTACAATATTTGGTATAATTTCAGGTCAATCTAATTGACTGGCCCCCTCCCCAAAAATTTCGGGCCTTGTGCCTCGAGTAGAAATAATATTTGGTATAATTTCTATAATTAGATACCCTAATCCTAACACCAACCCCCTTACACAACGTACTGGGAGTTGGTTATTGTTTCACCAATACTGATAGAGGTGGGCTGAGACATACTCAACCAAATGAAGGCGTTTTTCTTGAACCTTTCATTGTTTTGTTTCATTGCACAAAGTCTACCAGAGGCAGTTTATGATGACATCAACAACAGAAGAGATGCTATTATGTATCTTGCAAGATTAAAGCATCTTCTCTGCTGTATATTGTCTCTGGTCATCCTAGCAATATAACGAAGGGAGTGAATAAAAGAACATTTGTTGACAGGAGCTGAACTTGGATGAGAGAGAGTGTGAAGGAAACAAGGGTTAGAATGGTTGGGGAGGAAGCAATAGAAGAGACACAACAATCGCGGAGAATAACGGGAGAGAGTCAGTGACAATAGTCATGTTTACTCATATGATTTCTTAAAACTCTTTAGCATTAAGATTACTTTGTCAAATATAATTCTTATTTATTCATGTTATATTGAATTTATCGAGATCATTCCCAGTGCCGCCGAACTGGCTCCTGTGCAGGTGGCACGTAAAATACACCGTTTTGAGCGTGGCCGTTGCCAATACCACCTGACTGGCCTTCGTGCCGGTGGCATGTAAAAGCACCTACTACACTCTCGGAGTGGCTGGCGTTAGGAAGGACCTCCAGCTGTAGAAACTCTGCCAAATCACATTGGAGCCCGGTGTAGACATCTGGTTCACCAGTCCTCAGTCAAATCGTCCAACCCATGCTAGCATGGAAAGCGGACGTTAAACAACGACGATGATGATACATTATCTTGTAGCTTTGATATTTCAATGATGGAAGGGTAGATGTCAAAAGTTGAACCTGACTACCTTGAACATTTGGGGCTGATATGGCCAGTTTGAATACTAAAAATTTAAAGAAATTTTGCAAAGCAGAACAAGACTTCTTTGGGGTTTTGAAGGGAGGAAAATCCTCTCATAATTCAGGATGTTTGGAAATTTTTTTCCTTGTTTTGCTTTTGTATTTTTGATAGAAAGACATATCAGATATTCACAGGCTTCCTCCTAGTTTCACTTGATTGTTGTCCCTGTTGACTCTGATTATTCATCATCTACTTTACAGGATGCTCTGTGTGCATTTGGGATGGTCACAGCTGGAATGCCTGCTAGAGTCAATTAAAGGCTAAGAAAACATATATAAGAACCAGAAACATCAATTTGAGTCTTTTGTATCCTTCTGCTTACCATCAACACATTTTCCGCCATTACTACATTCCAATGGACAAAGCTTTTCTATGGTTTTTGGTAGTTGAGTATTTCCGTCATTGTCTCGGATCCAGAATGTAGTGTTGCTTTCAGTCTCAAGTCTGCATTCAATTTTCATATTCTCCAGTGTTGCAAGAGCATATGTGGTTCCATCAGATATCTGAAAATATCAAAGTAGCCAAATATTAATTTCTTATATAAACACTGGGCTGTGGGGTACAAAGGTCAAATATATTGACCTCAGTATTTTGCTTGTATTTAATTTATTGATCCCGATAAGGATGAAAAACAAACTTGACCAAGAACCTGAAGAACAGCAACTAGATTCTTGTAACAATATTTAGCCCAATGTGCAAGTAATTCAAAGAGATTACTACCAATTAATAATATCAATCAATTTATCAATCACAAATATTAAATAATTTAGCAATCATTAATACTGATTAGTTTACCAAACACTAATATTGATTAATTTGTCAATCACTAATATTAGTAATTTACCAATCACCAATATTGACTAGTTTACTAATAACTAATATCAATTACTTTACAATCACCAATATTAATGAAATTACTCTTTCACTCTTTTACTTGTTTAGCCTGTGGCCATCCTGAGTAAAATTTAGCAATAAAAAAATAAGCATGGCTGGCACATAAATTATTTAGATAAGAGATGAAAATGCATCAAATGTTGGGTTCAAATTTTGGTACAAGGCTAGTAATTTCAGGGAAGAGGATAAGTCAATTATATTGACCCCAGTGTTCAACTGATACTTATTTTATTTACCCCTCCAAAAATGAAAGGCAAAGTCTAACTCAACAAAATTAATTTGAACCCAGAGCTTAAAGACAGACAATATGTCACTAAGCATTTTTAGTCCAGTTTGACACCCTAAATGTGTCAAATATTGAAATCAGAGAACTGAAGAAGTACCAGTTAAGTAGGGGTTGTCATAGTATGAAGCACCTCTCCCAAAATTTCAGATTTTCAACCCATGTCAGTTAAGGGTGATAGATTGGCAGAATAGAAAAAAAAAAACACTGCTTTGTAGTTATTTCTTCTTGCTCTCTACTTTCTGGGTTCAAATCCTGCTTAGGTTAACTTTGCCTTTCATCCTTATGGGACCAATAAAATAAGTTCCAGTCAAGAGCTGGGGATCTATTTAACCAACTACCCGCCTCCCCACAAAATTGTTAGCCCTGTACCTAAATTAGAAACAATTATTATTACAAAATATATGAAGGGAAAACAATTGCAAATAACAAGAAATAAAATATCTTACTTTGATGTCTTCAACACAACTTTTTATTGCATCAGCAAAATTGATCTTAACAACTGTTATACAACTCTTGCCTGATGCAGAATTAGTTATTGTATCCTGGCAATATTTCAATGCTTTGTCCTTTGTCCAACCTGAAGGTGTGGGCCAACTATGTTCCTGAAAATATGAAGAGAAAATAGAAATTACAGTTTTAAAATTTACTTCAGTCAATTAAGAATTATAAATCTGCTAGAAAATATTATGTAATTTTGTTTAGCCCTAGGATAGGCCCTATGGAGCAGTTCTGTGAACAAAGTCATTTAAGCAGTGACCATCCCATTTTTTATTATAGTCGTAATGTATCTCATTACATTATTCAACATGTTTTCTCTTTCTGTTTTTTTTTGTTAAATTTTTTGTTAATTACCATGGCTACCATGGCATATAATTTGCAAGAAACTCTATTACTATTTCTAGTAGGTTGATCGTTTCAAGGCTTCAACATTCTCAGTGTTGTATCTCAGAGTACACAACTCTGCATTGCAATGAACGATCTTGAACAAGATTTTCTTCCCAACTTGACTGCTCTAAATTACACTTTCTCAAGATTGTCTTACATGTGTCTTTGTTTCTTTTTCTTTGGTCATCCACTACATGACTGAGAATCAACTGCTATTTCACCAAAGAAGATCTGTTTGAGGAGTATATAACTTATATAACAGATATATCATACTACAGGCATATTCTTTCTCTAAGATGGATATTGAGTTGTAGCATTTCATAAACTTCTTAACTTCCTATGACAGAAGTTATGTACTGTCCAGTTTTTCCTCATGGGAATTTATGATACAAGTGAGGTAAATTGGATTCAACTACAAATAAATTGAAACCTTAAAGATTGCAAAGAGTTCATCTCTCAATGTCAACCACATAGGCCTTAATGTTAAAAAAGATATAACAATATCAAATTTAATTACACCTATCACCTCTAATGTAGCCAACGATCCTTCGTCTTTGGCAGACTAGCAAAACACTATAGTTCCATAACGGTATTGACAAGAACTGATAGAGACAATTGTCTATTTCCACATTAATCACTGAGAGAATAAGAACCAAAAGAGGTGCATGTTGATATGAGATGAGGTGGAATAAGTAAGAAGTTTACAACAAGGATTTGAGTCTCTTCTCTTTTATGACTCTCAAATGTTTATATTTTGTCTTATGTTTGAAAATAAAATAAAAGCTGTAAATTACAATACCTTGTGTTTAAAATCTTTGTCATATTCAAAAACTGAACGGTTTTCTTTTGAACAGTTGGAGTCAAGGGAGATGATCTGGACGTCTTTTAGAATATTTTTTCCTAAACCTGAACAACAAAAAAACATTAGAAAAGCAAATAAGTTTAATGTCAATGTCATAGTTTTCAAACAGAGAAATAACTTTACACCAAATTCATTAGTTATTATGCGACAGCTGTTTAACTGACCTACATATATCTGGGTCCACATTTCAAGACACTTTTTTTAGTGAGCTTTATCTTACTGAGACCAATAAAACAAAATACCTGCTACGTATGTAAATAGAAAACTTTCTATGATATCTGACTGACCCCCACCTCCTAACACAAGGCAGTCTAGTAGAAAACACTTGTGCAAGGTACTATGGTCTGACCCAGAACTACATGATTCCAGCACAACCATACCATGTGACTTCCTATCTTTTGTAGTTTATCAGATATCAGATCAAACATTGAGCAACCAAGCAACCAAACATGACAAGAATGGTGACATAGAATGTTGGCATTGTCACTGTGTGTCAAAGATCAGGTTATTCTTCCCCTCGTCTCATTCTTTACTTTCAGTTTCAATTAACTGGAACATCACAGTGTCGACCCATTTATCAATAGCCTTTTTATGGATGTTGATGTCCTTCTCTGAACATGAGAAAATGATTATTGTCTAAACTAGGGTTTCACACTTAAGCTCTATATAAAAACACACAGACATCTTGACTAAAATGAGATTAACTGGAAACTAATAAATAGAAACATAAAAATTAAGGACAAAACCAAGAATTGTTGATCCTTGAATCTAATATCAATATTGTAAGACCAAAGGTAGCGAGCTGGCAGAATCATTACCATGCTGGGAAAAATGCTTAGCAGCAATTCATCTGTCTTTACATTCCAAGTCCAAATTCTGCCGAGGCTGACGTTGCTTTTCATCCTTTTGAAGTTGATAAAATTAGTACCACTGAGGTCAATGTAAACGACTTATCTCCTTCCCCAAAATTGCTGAGCTTGTGCCAAAATTTGAAGTCATTATTATATGAACATTACCATCAGGTGATCGAGGACCTGGGACTCCCATTTGAGACTCATCTACTTGCAGTGAGCTGACAGAATCATTAGATCACTGGACAAAATGTTAAGCTATATTTGTTGCTGTATTGTTCTGAATTCAAATTCTGCTGAGGTCAACTGCACCTTTCACCCTTTTGGGACCAATTGAATAAGTACCATTTGAGCACTGGTGCTAATGTAATAGACTCAACCCCTCTTGAAAATTTTCAGGCCTTATTCCTATAGTAGAAAGGATTATCAGAGACTACATAACATTTTTCATAATGTTTCCCTTGAACATGTTTAAATGATTTCCCATTGATCCCCCTTGGAATCATTGATGGTTTGAAGGGCCACATCTATTAAATAAATAAATAAATAAATAAAAATCTAAATACCTAAAATAGCTCGACCTGGGATCAGTCATTTGTAAAGAGTCTACAAATGACCATTCTTTATTCTGATTAGCCAACCTAATTTGACTGGATTTTAAAATGGAATTTACTAATTCCTCTGTATTGGGAATTTGGTTGTGTATCAAATTGGTTTGTGTAATTCAAACATTGTACAGTGTTTACCTTTCTTGGATCTTACTTTTCTTTTTAGATTGGGATGAGGGTGGTGGTTGTACAGTTATAGGCTCCAAATGAAATACAATTTTTACCTGTAATTAATTCTCCTCCCTGACTACACGAGTAGGTGGCCTGGTTGGGGAAACACATTTCTTGACCATCCATGCAACTGCAGATGTTTTCTTCTTCTTCTTGTTCTTCTTCTTCAGAATTGTCCAAACAAATTCCAGCATAGAGGGAATCACTTTGGTTTACTCTGAAAGAAAACAATGAAAGAGAGATGGATGGATGAATGGATGGACCAGAGAGGATGACCAAATCAATTACAAGTACACTGCATTAAGTGGTTGGCATTAGGAAAGACATCCAATCATAGAAAAGTATGAGAGTGTGCCTATATTAAAAAGAAAGAATATTAATAAAGTATTAAAAAGAATTGAAAAAGAACAGACAAAACAAAAGTAAAGACAAAAAAACTCTCTTACCGCCATGAAAGTGAGAAATTATTGGGAAACATAGAATGTTTAATGGTTCTGTTGTCGCTTGTTGTTAAATCATTTGTTGCATTGCCATCAAAAGAGCCACATAAGCCTGAAAATTTAAAAAGCCAATTTTTACATAAGATCACTGCTAATTAATGAAGAGAAAATACTTAATTTAGACCTACATTGCTGTTTCATTTGTACATAAAATGGGTTTTTAGATACCATGGATTAGTTTGTGGCTTTCAAAATTTAATTTGGATATTTTAATTGTAAAATAGTAAGGAAATGAAAATGCCAGTAATTTATTTTGCCACACACACATACAAGGAGGTTCTGAAAAGTTCCAAGGTTTTAAAGGTATTGTGAAAGGCTTGGCTGGAGGCCCAACATTCTGAGTTCTTTTACAGGGATTAGGAAAACTGAAGGACTGTTGCAATAAGCGTGTGAATCTGAGAGGGGAATATGGTGAATTAAATCACCTTAGGAGACATATCTACACTGAGGGGTATACCTATACAGGAGACTTGATCAAAAATGCATGGAAATGTAGTGTATATGTACCAACTTAAATTTTTTTGTACCAGTTTGCCTAAGACCATCTCTGGTTCTTCAGTACAAAAACTCTTGAATTAAATGTTTTATACTTAACGGAAAACCATCCATCATCACTGTATATTGCAAAAACAGCAAATGAATAATGGAAAAGTTATTTTACTAAATGCTTCAAGAGTTTTGACTATTTCCTAAATTAATTGAACCATACGAGCTGTGTATTTTATAAGAAATATTGTTAAGAGAGAAATAAACTAGTTTTATAAGTCAATTGAAATAGTAGGAAGCTGATAGTTACCATTGACATTTTTGTAGTCCAGAGTTGAAGCCTGTATTTGAATATTTATGAAGTTTCTCCCATTAACTTGTATAATTACAATTGTACCTGTTGGTAAGTTAACCTGAAACCAAAATTGAGAATGTTAAACCAACGTATACCCATTAGAGATCTCTTGAAGATAATTCTATGCAATACATAGAAAACAAATCGAATGTATTCACAGATGGTATTCATTTAGTTTTAGAATAAAGGAGATGAACTGACTGAGTTGTTAGAATGTCAAACAAAATGCCTTGTTGTATAACTTGATGCTCTGATGTAGATATTTCCTGAATACCATTGATATCTCCAGAGCACAGTAGATATCTCCAGAGTAACATGGATATCTCCAGAGTACAGCAGATATTTTCAATCAGTAAAACCAGTACAAAGTGCAAAACACTTTGGCTGTTATTGTTGAAATGATTAGAAGACAAACATTCTTAAGCTTTGCATTCTGTAATTTGCTTTTTTTTTTTACAGTCTTTAACCCTTTCGATACTGTATTTATTTTGAGATGTTCTATGTTTCTTTCAATTACTTTAAATATAACAAAGAATTTAGTAAAATAACTTAGTCATCATTAAGCTAGTGCTAGGAACATAAATTGTGACTAAGGTTTGGTGGAAGATATTAATTCAAAACTGATGAAAACAAGACATTTGTACTCAGAGCCAGAGCCGGTTTCAGCCGGGTTGGTAACAAAAGGGTTAAATATATCTTGTTTGGTCAGGAACATGCAAGCAGATTTTGAAGAAATAGTTCTTCCTGATGGTCTTGACCATAATTACCTTAATTTTAAATACATAACATCAAGATGAAGATTAGATAGATATTATACAGAATATATAGTATGACTTAGAGTGGGTGACAGAGCCTCCCAGTGGGTCACTTGATCTGTTAATTGTAGCAGCTAAAAACTCCCTAAAAACTCAACATACTGGCTTGAAAAAAAGCCACATTGAATAAAACGACTGAGAGAAAGACACAGAATAGTAATGATTGGAATTACTTTGATTACATTTCCGTTAGACCAGAGCTGATTTCAGGTGTATAACAACAACAACAGAAGTAGCATTCTTATTTTGTCTGATGTCTTATAAACAACCATACAAACTTCTCTCCAAGCTTAATTTTGCTTTCTCTTTAGGAATAAGAATTATGTTAGTCAGTTCAAAACTTGAAGCCTTACCCTATATTCTCTGCCATTGTTCTTTTTAACAATACTTGTTCCTTTTGTCAATTTTTTATTTAATAACAGCTTGATATCCAATTTCTTGTTAGCTTTCTTGGACTCTTTAGAGGCACCACATCTATCAAACACAATTACATCATCTCCAGATCTTATGGCAGCAGCACAGTTGCAGGAAGCACCATTTCTGACTCCACATTTTCTATAAAATGCTTGCACCTAAAATAAAAGTTGACATTTGACATTTTATTTTATATTTTTTACCATTGCTGCTTTAATTTTTTTTTCTTTTAGGAACTGAAATGTTTTATAGATTTTACCCACTTAAATTGATTCCAGTGTTTTCCCTTCCTAGTATTTTATCAATCTTGTAAGGAAAACAAAGGCGAAGTGGTTTGGAGTCTTGGGATGTTGCAGACATGGAACTAAATACTAGAAGGTAGTTTTGTTCTGTCAACTATCTGTCATACTTCCTCCCCCCCCATCACTCACTCCTGTATATACGTGTCTATGTGTCCATGTTTGTATGTCTATGTATGTGTGAGTATTTATGTGCGTGTGTGTGTGTGTGTGTGTGTGTGTGTGTGTGTGTGTGCATGCATCACTCTCCTTATTCTTTCATTCTCTATCTATGTAAATAATTTTTAGCATTGCATTAACCCCTCACATTTTGGGAGAAATAAGAAGTCAGTTAAATCAATCACAGCCCTTAACGGTTACTGCATTTAATGATCCTAGCTGCTGCTGGCTGCTGGCACTCCGTCGCTTTAGATGTCGAGGTTCCAGTTGATCCAATCAATGGAACAGCCTGCTCGTGAAATTAACGTGCAAGTGGCTGAGCACTCCACAGACACATGTACCCTTAACGTAGTTCTCGGGGAGATTCAGCGTGACACAGAGTGTGACAAGGCTGGTCCTTTGAATTACAGGCACAACAGAAACAGGAAGTAAGAGTGAGAGAAAGTCGTGGTGGAAGCGTACAGCAGTGTTCGCCACCATCCCCTGCCGGAGCCTCATGGAGCTTTAGGTGTTTTCGCTCAATAAACACTCACAACGCCTGGTCTGGGAATCGAAACCGCGATCCTATGACCACGAGTCTGCTGCCCTAACCACTGGGCCATTGCACCTCCCAATGATCCTAGCAGCACAGAATAATAGTCAAACGTTCTTTTCAACTTCATTGAGGAATGGAGATTTATCAAAAAAAAAAAAACTGTACAAAGAGTTAGGAATGACTGGAGCACATAAAAAAAAAAAAAAAAGAAAATGTTTTAAAGGCAAAAAATTAGAAAACACCAGGAGAAAATTGTTTCTTATATTGTTGCAAAGGTTGCTTATGTTTAAAGAAATTATTCATAACATATCTGAAAAGATGCTCAAGTATTAGTACAGATTTTGTAAATGATATTTCTTAAAAATCTGGGATGCAATTTTTTTTTAATTTGGGATAACCCTGAAGTGAACAGCATAAGAGCCTCTTGAGAAGTAGACCTTGGTAACACTTGGTGAAATTTGAATTTCATTGTTCAACGCTCAGTTTTACAAGTAAAAGCATAAGAGTCATAACTGATAAAAATGTGATGTGTCATACTTACACCGTATGGGAGGGTTTTATGTCCATAGAGATTGAAAGGACCTTCAAAGAAGTTGTTGTAGTAACTTGTGGAAGAAAAAAACACAGCCTTTCAAACTTTTAATACAAAAATCAAATTTTCATATTTTCAAATATATTACTATTTACTGTGGAAAGCTGTTTCATATAGTAATCTATCTTTTGTTAAATCTTGTCATGTTTATTAGGAAGCAACATGACTTACCAGGTGACTGCCATCATTATAGGAATGACAATAGAATTTAATTAATTGCAAAAGTGCATGCTTAAATAGTTAGGGTCCAAGGGTCACAATTGTAAGATAATGCATTTGATTCATAAGCAGGGCACTAAGTTGTGTCTGTGATTACAGCATTCCATTTTACATTGTTCTATTCAGCTGGGAAATTACTGGCAGCAGCAGCAGCAGCAGCAGCAGGAAGTTAATCTTCCTTGTGTTAATCTTGTGATGGATTATCTGCAAGATGTCTTCGACACACAGTCACTTTGGAGACTGAGATAAACACAGGTCTAATGAGCTTATAAACTTGAGGCAGACTATAACTTGACCCTGACTAATACTGGAGCCCCGTCAGTTATGATCATGAGGGTTCCAGTTGATCCAATCCACAAAACAGTCTGCTGAGCACACTACAGTCTTGCATGCCTTTAACGTAATTCTCAGGGAGATTGCATGTGATACAGAATGTGACAAAGCTGGCCCTTTATATTACAGGTACTACTCATTGTCGCCAGCTGAGTGAACTGGAGCAACGTGAAATAAAGTGCCTTACTTGAGGATACAACATGACACCAGAAATTGAACTCACGTGAGCCTAATACTCTAACCACTAAACCAAGCGCCTTCACTGATCTTGACTACCTGACCAGTAATCAGTTCTTAACTCAATAACCTATCTTTCTTGACCATCCATGACTTAAAGTGACAATGAATTATAAAGTTTCGAATACTTACGATCCATCAAAAGTGGTCATATGGGGATCATTCAATGACTTACACAAAGCCATTTTATCTGTGTCGATAGCTTTCACCTGAAATAGTAAAGAAAAAAATTTTGCAATGACAACAATTCAAGAAACACCAAAAACAAGTGCATTAATAACACTTCACATAATTCCTTATGATTTGACTAAACTTCAAAGTTTTCTTTAATATGTCTATTATAAAATTATTTTGGAATAATGTTATATATTGCAATGAGTAATGTAGAAAGCTGAGTCTATAAACCAATTTTGATTCATCTAACTGCTAAAGACTCACTGCCTCAGGCAAGCCACGGGCTGACCAAAGCCTTATGAGTGGATTTAGTAGATGGAAACTGAAAGAATCCCGTCATGTATGTGTGTATGAGTGTGTGTGTTTTATCATTTCATTATATGGAAACTCCCACACTTCATGTCTATCTTTGTATTATCCTACACATCCTTCGCCCTGGTGGCAAATAAAAGAAATTATCACCATAATCATCATCATCATCATTATTATTATAATTATTATTATTATTATTATTATTGTTCTTAAGGCGGTGAGCTGACAGAATTGATAGCACGCTGGGCAAAATACTTAGTGGCATTTCATCCATCATTATGTTCTAAGTTCAAATTCTGCCAAGGTCGACTTTGCCTTTCATCCTCTCTGGGTTCATAAAATAAGTACCAACCGAACACTGGGACCACTGCAATCAACCCATCCCCTCGCCCAAAACTACTGCCCTTGTGAAAAATTTTGAAACCCTTATACAATTATAGTTGTTGTTGTTACTTTGTTTTATATGAACTGTTCCAAGTAAGAGCAAGCAGGACGTTTTGCAAGGGCTTACTGTGTAGGGTATGTATTATGAAAGATGGAAATGTACTGTTTGAGTTTTGCTACCAAAGCAAAAGCAGGTGTTAAATGTCTAAAACATACCAAGAACATAAATTAATTTAAAAAATAAATCATAAATGATATTAAGACATACCTTTACTTTTCCTAAGGAGGTTCTGTTTATTCGATTTGAATTTTGGTTCTTAAGCAGTATCTCAATTTCTTGTATTTGATCTTTGTCTCGGATATTGTCCACTGTGGCTTTGACAACAATTTGCTGGGTAACCCTCCAATTGAAGAAGGTCAGTGTTTTGAAACAGCTTGCTATTAACTTATTGGTGCTCTGCCATTTTGCTGTGACTTGTGGAATTATTTTCTTTGAGCCTGGACACTTGACATCACTTGGTCGACTCATGGTGTTTATAGCCAGTTCTAAGAAGCATTTATCTTCTTCAATACTCTGATCACATATTAAAAAAGGTGGGAACGTGCTTTGTACTCCAATCATCTGAGAAGGTCCTCCTTCTTCTATGATGACCATTTTCTTATTCATCAGCTTTTTTGATAACAAAAAAAAAAAAAGAAAGATAAATAAAACAACTTGATCCAGCAGTTTGACAAAATGCCCCATATTTTAATCAGTTTAATAAGTAAAAATCAATGAAATAATACAACTGATGAAATTCTGCATGATGATATTTTGCGCTTCTGTATATATGTATACAAAAACACAGAGCAGGTTTCACATCTGAATGATCAGTACTTATATGAGAACAACCAATGTTTATACCAGAGTGACCAGTACGAAAGACTCTAAAATTAATTTGTGTTTGGAGATTATGTTTTTTTTATTGCAAGAACCTGGCTGCTTTCACATTCAGATGTGGGCTTGATAGCTTTATTTTCTTTGAATTGAAATAGAGGGTTCTTTTATTGTAAGTATTTTCAGGAATAACAATGTCAGGCCACCAACACAATGAAGAGACAATGTTTTCACTTATGACAGACTTGCAAAGATGCTACCAATCTATAAATGTCTCCTGAAGAGGTTCAATGTTGTTTAATTCCTTGCGTGGCCTTGTTTAGTTGTGCATTGCCATAGTTTTTGGAATAATTACTATCACATTAACAAGCATTTTCAGTTGAATAATGCAGGCTGTGTTGCTGAGGATTTGTGTAGGAAATTGGTAAGATGTGGTTTTAAAAAGTTGTATGGTAAACACAGGGGTTGGCTAAAATAATGGAAACACATAGCATCATAATTTTAAAATATCTGTAAAACTGTCAAAAGCTTCTTTATTTTTATGTTTTTTTGATTTATTATTAATGTTGCTTAATATGTTTTGCTAAAATTGCTGTTTCCTTTCAGATATCTTAAGAAAAAGGTAATTAAAATTCATTAAAATGACAGATCTATCGGACTTTCAAAGAGGTCAAATTGTTGGTGCTCATATGGCAGGCATTAGTGTAACGAAAACAGCCTAAATGTTTGGTGTATCAAGAAGTACTGTCTCAATAGTAATGACAAGCTTTGAGAAAGAGGGAAAAGGCCTCCTAGTTGAAACAAAACTCTAGAAGAAGACTAAAACTTTCACGTAAGACCATCAGACTCTTATGTGAATTGTTAGAAAGGATCACAAAAGTACAGCTCCCAAAATTTCTGTAGAGCTTAATGACCACCTCGAGAACCCAGTTGCCACAAAAACTGTTCACCGGGAGCTGCACAAAGTCAGATTTCACAGGAGAGCTGCAATCAGAAAACCACTACTTTCAAAAACAAACGTTGCAAAGTGTTTAGAGTGGAGTAAAAACCTACAGAATTGGTCCCTAGAGCAGTGGAAGATTTATTTTCTTGAATGAGTCATCCTTTACCTCATTTCTGACCACCGGCCAAGTATACGTGTGAAGACAGCCAAAAGAAGCATTTGACCCAGACTGCCTTCTTCCAACTGTTAAACATGGAGGAGGATCTGTGATGGTTTGTGGCGGTTGAGGGGGTGGGGGGGGGGGTGGCTGCATCTTGGAAATCTGCTGGCACAATGGTTTCCCTTCATGGCAGAATTAATAGTCATGACTATTTAAGCATTTTATCTGATCAAATTTATCCTATGGTTGTGGAACTGTTCCCGAATGGAAATGTAATCTTTCAGGATGATAATGCACCAATTTACACAGCTAAAGTTGTTACTGAATGGCATGAGGAACATTCTAGTAAAGTTGAACATCTTATCTGGCCAACATAGTCCCCAGATCTCAATATCATTGAACATTTATAGTGCATTTTAGAAAAACAAGTAAGGAGTCCGATATTCTCCATCATCATCACGGCAAGAACTGGAGATGGTTTCAGCTGAAGAATGGACAAAAATTCCTTTGGAAACAATTCAAACTTTGTACAAGTCTATACCTCATAGAATTCAAGCGGCAATTATTGCCAAAGGCGGTCCTACTCCATATTAAAATAAATTTGTTTGAAATTTTAAGGTGTTTCCATTATTTTGTCCAACCCCTGTATGTATTCAGGGATGGTGAAGAGTTGTAATGTCAGCAAAAATCATGAAGAGGAAGAAATTTGTTAGGGTCTATATTGGCAATAATGGAATTGAAATCAAAAGAGAGTTTATGTTATTTACATTATTTACAATTGACGGATATTTGTTGTTTACACATTTCGGCTGATATACCCTCCAGCCTTTATCAGGTGCCTGAAGAAATTTCGAACCTGGGTTCTCATTCTTAAAGTGTTTTTTGATGTTGTTGTTATTATTGTTATTATTATTATTATTATTATTATTATTATTCAGGTCACTGCCTGGAATCGAACTCGGAATCTTAGGGTTAGTAACCTGCACTCTTAACCACTACGCCATATGCCCACGGGCATATGGCGTAGTGGTTAAGAGTGCGGGCTACTGACCCCCAAGATTCCGAGTTCGATTCCAGGCAGTTAAAATTTTCCCAAGACACCTGATGAAGGCTGGAGGGTATATCAGCCGAAACGTTGTGTCAACAACAAACAAGATGAGGACAAATATCTGTCAATTGTAAATAATGTACATAATTCCTCATCTCTTAAATATAGAACTGTAAAAGAGAGTTTGTCACCATCAATAAGTTAGTTTGGCAACATGCTGAAGAATTAAACATTTATAAGAAGAATTGTTCAACTTACCCGAAGCTCAAGGATGAAGACATTACTCTTTACAAGTGGACTCATTTGGTTGGGGCATTTTGAAACTTCACAGGCTTCAAGAGCACAAAATACCTGGATAAAAGTTTTAGAGAATGATTTAATGAATTAAGTAAAAGCTCAGTAATAGGCAGGAGTAAAACAGTAATTATTTGTAGGAGTGGCTGTGTGATAAGTAGCTTGCTTACCAACCACATGGTTCCAGGTTCAGTCCCACTGCGAGGCACCTTGGGCAAGTGTCTTCTACTATAGCCTCGGGCCGACCAAAGCCTTGTGAGTGGATTTGGTAGACGGAAACTGAAAGAAGCCCATCGTATATATGTATATATATATATATATATATATGTATGTATGTGTGTATATGTTGTGTTTCTGTGTTTGTCCCCCCCCCCCCACCTCAACATTGCTTGACAACCGATGCTGGTGTGTTTAGGTCCCCGTAACTTAGCGGTTCGGCAAAAAGAGACCGATAGAATAAGTACTTGGCTTACAAAGAATAAGTCCTGGGGTCGATTTGATTCGACTAGAGGCGGTGCTCCAGCATGGCCGCAGTCAAATGACTGAAACAAGTAAAAGAGGTTCTCCCTCTCCCTCTCTCTGGGTAACCATGTATCTTCTCTACAGCAGCACACCTGTTTCTACACTTATTCTTGATCACTCTCTCTCTCTTGCTCTCCCCTTTGGCCAGGTAACCATGTCTCTCCTTTACAGAAACATACCTATTTCTTTCACGTGTCTGTGGAGTGCTCAGCCACTTGCACGTTAATTTCACGAGCAGGCTGTTCCGTTGATCGGATCAACTGGAACCCTCGACGTCATAAGCGACGGAATGCCAACAACAATATATATTTGCCAAAATATAACAGGATACTCTAACCTGAATTTGAGAACTGAAGCAACTTCATGTTATCTTCATCATCAGTCTCATAAGAGGACGTGAGCCTATCACTGCAAATTAAGGAAATGTCTTTAGTTTTTGCATTATTAAACTTAACCTAAGACGGTGAGCTGGCAGAATCATTAGTACGCCAGGTGAAATGCTTAGTGGTATTTCGTCTGTTGATATGTTCCGAGTTCAAATTCCACAGAGGTCAACTTTGCCTTTCATCCATTCGGGGTCAATAAATTAAGTACCAGTGAAACACTGGAGTTGATATAATCAACTCGTCCCCTTCTCCCAAATTTCAGGCCTTGTGCCTATAGTAGAAAGGATTATTAAGCTTATAATGTCTGTTTAGAGTTAAGCAACATAGGTCAATTAAGTAACATCATAATAACGAACACAACATGTTACTGGTGGATTACATATTTTAAAATCTCCAGCTAGTAACTGGACTGAGTTTGGCAGCCAGTTATGACTGTGCTGTCAAAATAATTATCTTTCACTGAAAGAATCTTGTTTGGCTCCTCTTCTAACATGAACAACTGGGAACTATGAACATTGCTTAGCAAAAATGAAAGTGATACTTACAGATGAACCATAATTTAAGTATGACAGAAGTTGTCTGTGACTAACTGTGGAAGACGTTCTAGTTTTATCATTTATTTTATTTGATGTCACATTTCTTCCATCAACGAACCATTTCAGATGAACTTCAAGGTTTTGAGTGTTATTTAAGGCATCTCCCCATTTACAAATCCACGAAAATTCAGGATTCTTTACATCACTGTCATTGAAAGATGTTTCCAATTTCACATCAGCTGTCAACTGTGGAAAATCTAGAATGAGATCAATAGATGAAGTAAGTCTACTTTGTTGAATGTGCAATGTTAGTGTGCATGTATGACAATGTCCTAATGTATTGAGAAATAAGTTCAGCATAAAAGGGATCAGATGTAGTGGGCATGAGAAGAGACTGCACTGGTATCATCATGTGATGCATATGGATGAGAACAGTTGCATAAAGAAGTGCCAATCACTTAAAGTGGATGGAACTTGTGGAAGAGGGCAACCCAAGAAAACAAGGCACAAAGTACAAAGGGCTAATCTCAAGATGCTGAACTTTACAGAGGTGACTTTACACAAGTGAACTTTACAGAGAGTTGAGACAATTGGCAATTTGGTGTACTTGAGAAAACCACTTGGTACATATGTTAGTGTGCATGAGGCTGGGAGCATGTTCCCTAATTCCCATCCCCTAACACTTATCACTCCTATATCTATGATACTCAGCTGCTGTTGTCACCTGAGAACTGAGTTGGCACATGTTACATCCCCTCCCTTCTGGTTACCTCCATCCCACCTTTCCTACCCCCTAGAATCACTTCCATTTCCCCTTTCATCCCTACCCAAGCTATTACCACTGATCAGTTTATATTTGCATGCAACCAGAAAGCTCTCTCCTCTGCTATTCTCTAACCTGCTACCATTGTCAATACCTTCTCATTTCTACCGTCACACTTCACTTACTATAGCCCCACTACTCCTAATGTACTTCTATATCTCCGCATCCACCACCCCACTAAGCCTTGCATATCATTCTGCTACATTTTTTATCTATTCTCCTCCCTGAACCACTCCCATATCTCTCACCATGCACTTCTCCATACTGGCACTTCCCTCAACTGCACCTCTGCCCTTGCTCATCAGTCGCTATATTCACTTCCTCCTACCTCTTTCACCAGTTGTTACTCCCTCCTCACACTCTAATAAAGCATCCACTCTCTCCTCTTCCCCTCCCATGACCCACAGTCCATATCCTCACCTATGCTTCCCTTTTTGTACCTTGAATGTTTGATCAACATTCCATCACAACCTTCCATCATCTCTTTTCAATTACACCTACCCACATCTACATGTAATAATCGGTAAAAATGTTCTTATTTTGGTAGTTTTGACTTATAGAGTCCCTCTAAGCATGAAGCATTATTGTATAGTAATGCCCTTACATAAAGTAAATTATCTACATGTAATAAGGGTAGTTGTGTACCTCCTCTATTGCAACACATCTGTCTCTCTATCTTACTTTAACCTTTCAGCATCTGGCATTAAACCTTCTTTTTTCAAATACCCATCATTTAGTAGTGGCAGCCTTTTCCTTTTCATGTTCTTCTCTCTGGCAAATTACTTGACAACCTCACTCGTGCTCATAGTATGAAAAAAAACATCCAGTACACATTTTAAAGTGGTTGGCATTACGAAGAGCATCAATCTATGGAAATCATGCCAAAGCTTCCACAAAGGCAGATCACCCACAGATTCTTGCCCCTAGAAGAGTCATAGAAGAATTCTAATAAAAAAGCATCAACTGGGTGTGTGCAGTTTTCTAAAACATTTAATATTGGAATGGCCATATTACATATCCAGTTGAACTACAGTTTCTTCTCACAAGATTGTCAAAGCCATCACCAACTATAGCAGGAATTCTTCTACCTTCTTTTCCTCTTTGTGACTAGAATGGACAACATCCTTAAGCAAAGTCCTGAACCCATCTAAGACAAATTTATCAACATCAATCAAAAGTAATCAAGACACCACCAGAGCCTGCATCTCTCTGACCTTGACTATATTCATGACCTTGCCCTTACAGCGCATCGACTGTGTGATGATGAACAAGAGTTATTAATATTCCTTAAGAATTCTGCTGCCAAAGTCAGCCCATTTCTTAATGCAATGAAGACAGGGGATATGACCATCAACAAAGATGGAAGCCACTTGCCAATTAATTGAAACAAGGGCACATAACTCGCAGAGGTCAATGAATTTGAGTACCCCTTGGGTTATACATTGCTGACAGTAAGAAAAGCTTTTCTATGTCCAAGAGAGTAGCCTTTTATGCGTGTAACAAAGTGGGAAATATCTGGCAGTCAAGTATTTCAAAGTGAACAAGGCTGATGTTTCCTATAGAGCAGGCATATATATATATATATATATATATATATATATATATATATATATGTATATATATATATATATATATATATTGTGAGAGAGAGAGAGAGAAGGCGGGAGAATTCTTCTTTATAGAGCCAGAACATTGAGAATAAAAAAAGAGCTTCTCATGAAGGATGCAGAACATCTCATGGCATGGGCAAAATTTCAAAGATGAGATTTATGGACTGGACATGAAACTCAGCTTGCGAAGACTTATTGGGGCAAGTGAAAGCGAAATCGGGATGGCACCTGTGCCCAGCGTCGCCTTTCTGGCACTTGGGCCTGTGGCATGTGTAAGGACTTTCGAGTGAGATCGTTGCCAGTGCCGCTGGACTGGCTCTTGTGCAGGTGGCACATAAAATACACCATTTTGAGTGTAGCCGTTGCCAGTACTGCCTGACTGGCCTTCGTGCCGGTGGCACGTAAAAGCACCCACTACACTCTCAGAATGGTTGGCGTTAGGAAGGGCATCCAGCTGTAGAAACTCTGCCAAATCAGATTGGAGCCTGGTGTAGCCATCTGGTTTCACCAGTCCTCAGTCAAATCGTCCAACCCATGCTAGCATAGAAAGCGGACGTTAAACGATGATGATGATGATGATGATGATTCCACTCATCTCCACTAACATTGCTCAGTACAGCTTATGCTTTTCTGGCCATTGCTATAATGCTGAGCAACAACCATTTTAGATGTTACCCTAACAGAAGAAATGACCAGTCAACAACATTTATGCAACTGATAAAAAGACACAACATGAAACAGAGGATCTGTTAAGACTAAGGGAGGACAGAAATTGTTCGTACATTGTTATAACACACATCTCTCTCAGGAGGAGAAGAAGGCAACAGAGGCCTTGGTCACATGAATGCTGAATCAGAGATGATTTGTGGCTATACAACAACCTCATTTACATATATTAATAATGTATTTAAATATAATATTACATATATTAATAAATTAACCATAAAGATAACTTGGAATGTTCCCAAAAATCCTTTAAATACATCAGAATTACTCACCTCGGATATCTGTCCACATTGTAATATTTTTGCTGGAATCGCATACAAGATTTACGTCTCCCTCTTTTTTAGTACCAAGAGTGTAGCATTCTCCCTCAATATAACAGAACTTCTCCTAGGAAAAGAATGAAACAAACAGATGGAATTGAGAAAGTCATTAATCTCAGGAAAGTCTAGTTTTATATTCTTTTATTCTTTTGTTTCAGTCATTTGATTTCAGCCATGCTGGATCATCACCTTAATGGATTTTTTAGTCGAATAAATCAACCCCACGCCTTTTTTTTTTCTAAATCCTACTTATTCTGTTGGTTTCTTTTGCTGAACTGCTAAGTTATGTGGACATAAACACACCAACATCGATGGTCAAGCGATGGTGGGGGACAAACACAGACACAAAAATGCACATGCACATAAATACACACTAATATTTTCTTTATGTTATGTACATAACCAAACACAAGAGACTCAAAGTATGTCTATTTAAACATTTTGCTGTAAATATGTCTTTGAGGGAAATGCTTATTGACTACACTAAGAGAGATTCAACCTACGCGTGTGTGTGTGTGTGTGTGTGTGTGTGTGTGTGTGTGTGTGTGTGTGTGTGTGTGCGTGTGCATGTGTGTGTGTGTGTTTGTGTGTGTGTGTGTGTGTTTCTAGCTGTCTTTGCAGTAATGAAATTGTTTGTCATATATGGACAAAAAAAAAAATGGTTGCTTGGCAGTTTGATTTGTATAGATATGGAGGAAAGTACCTTGCTTGTAAACAAGTAATAGTTGGCATCAGGAAGGGCATGCAACCTTAGAACAGTAACTAAAAGGTTGGGCAGATTTATTATGGTTTGATGCTCTTTCTGTCACCCACCCATTTTGTCCACACTTGATAATATGAAGAGACTCAGTATACCTATTCTGAAACTGAGATGTTCCTGGTATAATGTCATATGTTAATATTTCCTTATATTTTCTTGGCATGGCTGTGTTGCTAAGATATTTAATTCAGAACCATATAGTTCAAGGTTTGATCCCACTGTGTGGAGTACAGGGAAAGTGTATTTTATCATGGCATTGATTTGACCAGAGCAATATGTGTGAACTTTTGTGGAATTCCTTTGGATATGTGAGGGTCTGTGTGCATATATGTGTGTATATGGAGGAAGGGGATCTTATATTCAGCGCCTTCAACACAAATACCTAGTAGTATTTGATTCCATTCACTCAGGTCCTGTTATGTGTGGTCAATTTTGCCTTTCTCAGGTTGATACTGGTAGGATTTTCACACAGAACTTATATCATAAAAATTGAATATCTTGAACTAGTGAAGAAGTCTTTATGTGGTCGCTACTACATTGCTAAAAATAGCAGCTAAACTCCTGTCAAGTCCTACCTTACTACCTTAAAATATAGGGATAAAAAAAGCAAGAAAGGCAGATCAGCTAAAAGCAAGCTATCGTCTTCAGAAACTACTTACTTGCATTAAAGTACAAATCTTCCCAGGACGACATTGGAAACAGTCAGAACTGAATACTTGATGAAACCAGATATGTGACTGAAGGTTGGAGGATTCAGACGAAATAAATATGAAATAAGAATCTGCTGTTGGTAAAATACATTCAATCTGTTCAAAGCTGATGAAAATTGCCTGAGATCTTGTAAATTTTTGTTTGTCAGTTTCATTGGTGTAAGTTTTTCCTGGGAATTGCAGCTGAAACAAAAGAACAAAATAAACAAACATATGAATCCACTTCAGTGAGTGGTGGTGGTCAAAGAAATAGATTACATATTAATTTTAAGACTGCTTTAATACAAATAATGGTTTTGTGGTAAACAAGTTTACCTTCTAAGTTCTAAGTTCTGAGTTTGTTTTCACTGTACAGAATCTCTGACATGTGTCTTCTGCTATATGCTTAGGTTGACCAAAGCAAGTTGTTGTATGTGTGGGGCGTGTGTGATAATTGTGTAAGCTCATGTTGGTTTGTTTGTTTGTGTGTTTGTGTATGTGTCTGTTGTTGGTGTGTAATAGTAAATGATGTAAACAAAATCAAGAAAGAAACTAATGGTGAACTGGATTATTTAATTACTGTTTATTTAGCATGAAGTGTGAACTTCAAATAAAGGCCACATGAAAGTGCTTTAATTCTAAATCTGAAAGCCAAATGTCCAGTCATATTGGTCATTTTTTTTTGTTTTTTTTTTATTACATTCAGGTCCCGATTCTAATAATGGACTGCATAGATTGGTTTCCATGCAACCATGGAACCTTTTCAGAACAAGTACAATTAAGCAATCAGACATAACTGCAAGAGTTTTCACAATGACAACTTGATGGGAGAAATTTTTATAAAATTAATCTGAGATGTCTATAAATTCAAATAAATCTGGTTGCAGTGGTTAGGGTGTTGCTTGCATGACCATAAGATTGTGGTTTCAGTTCCGGGACCAGGCAATGCATTGTGTCTGTGAGCAAAATACTTCATTTCATGTTGTTCCAGTCAACTTCACTGGCAAAAATGACACTCTTCTAAATAGACTGGCATCCATCTAGGGGAAAATATAAATTACAGAAACCAGGAAACCAGCCCGAGGAGTCTATATGAGTCTATATGAGTCTATATGATTCTATATGAGTCAGGATAGGGCTTTATCAGTCTTTAATATTGTTGTTAGCAATTTGCAATGATTTCTTGTCAGAATATAAATGTTCAAATGAGGCTCTAAGTTAAAAACACTTTAAAGAAGTGAGCATTTTTTGATGGTGTGGTTCTATACAGAGAGTAAAGTAAAATTTACTGGGAAAATAAACTTGACTGGAATATCAAGTTTCATATATGAGTTTGGTTGAGTAAGTTAACCAGCAAAACTTGATTGCCAATATATGTCAGAGATCGTTGCCAGTGCTCCTGGACTGGCTCTTGTGCGGGTGGCACATAAAATACACCATTTGAGCATGGCCATTGCCAGTACTGCCTGACTGACCTTCGTGCCGTAAAAGCACCCACTACACTTTCAGAGTGGTTGGCGTTAGGAAGGGCATCCAGCTGTAGAAACTCTGCCAAATCAGATTGGAGCGTGGTGTAGCAATCTGGTTTCACCAGTCCTCAGTCAAATCGTCCAACCCACGCTAGCATGGAAAGCGGACGTTAAACGATGATGATGATGATGAGTGTAATTGAGTAAGTTAACCAGCAAAACTTGATTGCCAATATATGTCAGTCTCCAAGAACTAATTGAACCATCATCTCTATGAATATGAGTTAGTATAAAACACTGATTTATATTCTAATAACTGCAATATTTCAAATTGAAGAAAATAATACTCACTTCAGCTTCTTTGAAATAACAATAGTAGACATTTGGCATATAAAACGGACCTCCAGTAATGACAATGGAAATATTAACCGATGAAATTTTTGCCAGATCTGTACGTTGTGGTATGATGTCCTGTAGTTTGGGAGCTTCATTTGTTGATATTGAACAGTCTGGTCCAGTGAAGGTATTATCACATTTGCAAATGCCTAGAACATTGAAGAAATATACTTATGAGTGTGTGTGTGAATAAGCATATACATACAAACCATGCATACCAATCTGTCTGTCCATCTATCTATCTTTGATTAATGAGAGAAACAAAAGGTAGAATACAAGAATGTTTATTAATCACATTGTTTTGACCCATCTAGAATAAATCCCTCATGGGTGGGATACTTAACAACTGCTTTAGGAGTGTCAGTCGGTGTAGATGTGTCACTTTGGGTGATTACAAGATGTATCATGTTAAAACAATTGTTCCATGAGATATCTTCTTGATTTGTTATCTAATATATATGTATATATATATATATATATATTTACTCTTTTACTCATTTACTTGTTTCAGTCTTTTGACTGTGGCCATGCTGGAGCACCACCTTTAGTCGAGCAAATCGACCCCAGGACTTATTCTTTGGAAGCCTAGTACTTATTCTATTGGTCTCTTTTGCCAAACCGCTAAGTTACGGGGACATAAACACACCAGCATCGGTTGTCAAGCGATGTTGGGAGGACAAACACAGACATACAAACACACACACACACACACACACACAGACATATACATATATACAACAGGCTTCTTTCAGTTTCCATCTACCAAATCCATTCACAAGGCTTTGGTCGGCCCGAGGCTATAGTAGAAGACACTTGCCCAAGATGCCACGTAGTGGGACTGAACCCGGGATCATGTGGTTGGTAAGCAAGTTATATATATATATATATATATATATATATATATACTAAATGGAATGGAGAAAGTTCAAATCAGGTAAACTACAATTAACACATGTGTATATAGATTTAATTAACCTAAAAAATTGTCCCAAAAACATATATTGATATATTAAAAATACGTATAAAAATATAATAAATATATATGGACGTATGAATATATGAATACACAAACATAGTAATGATATTTATGAAATTTAGGATTATAGGTAAAAAGGTTTTTAAAAAAGAATTATCATGGTGTTTGGAGTGATCACTAGTGATGGCGATGTTATGCCTCCATTCATCTTCCCACACGGCCTCAAACTCAACACAGAGGCCTACATCAAGTACCTGGAGGAGATAATGCTGCCCTGGGTCAAGAGGGTGGCTGCTGGAAGTCCCTATGTCTGGCAACAGGGCTCTGTACCATGCCACACAAGCAGGAGAACCCAGTCATGGCTGTCAGACAATTTCTGCGACTACATCACCCCTAACATCTGGCCACCTAACTCCCCACACTTCAAGCCCCTTGGTTACTATGTGTGGGGCACAGTTGAGCAAGAGACCAGCAAAACTCCTCGTAACACCAAAGATGAACTGAAGGCAAGTATAATGGCAACATTCACCACCTTAAACAAGGAGACCATCCAGAAGAGATGCAGGAGATTCCAAAGTCGTCTGGGGGCCATGGTTGAAGCCAATGGCACTTTCGTTGAATAAATTTACCCTTTAATATTTCAAGATATTTTAAAGAAAATTTGGTAAATATATCTGTTAAAATGAGATGTCAGTGTTATTTTCATTTTTGTGTAATTTAGATGACAATATATTCAGCGCACCCTGTAAATGTATATATATCTTTTATTCTTTTACTTGTTTCAGTCATTAGACTGCAGCCATGCTGGAGCACCATCTTAAAGGATTTTTTTAGTCTTTATAAGCCTAGTACTTATTCTAATTGTGTCTTTTGCTGAACTGCTAAGTTACAGGGTGCGTAATACACACCAACATACACACAGAAATAAACATGCACACACACACATTCACATACATATATTATGCACACATAGCATACACAGTCTTCATATTACTTTTTGTAATTCAATCGTTCAACAAAAGTAACTGATAGAATAAGTACCAGGCTTAAAAAAAAAGTCCTGGGGTCAATTCTTCAAGGTGGTGCCCCTGTATAGCCACAGTCTAATGACTGAAACAAGTAAAAGGTATACATGCATATGTGTATGTGTGTGTGTGCATTATACATAACTTACCATCAACACACTTCCCGTTGCCACTGCATTCATTGATACAGAATGTAAGTTCTTTTGCAGTTATGTTACCATCTACAGTTTCCCATTTGGTTACATTTCGAAGATAATACTGAGTACACTGCATGATGACATTGTCCAAAGCATCAAGCGCCCAACTAGAATCATCTGTAATCTGCAAGAAATAAAGGGGACTTTTCAAAGACGAGAAAGGAATTTCAGCAAAATACTGTGAAAGAATCAAAACAATCATCAGGCTGTCGTCAATATCTCACATCCAAAAGATCTGAATAAGCTATAAAATGAGTGGTAGACAGAAGAACTGGTAGAGCATCAGATACAAATAGCTGGTGGTATTTGGGTTCAATAAATTCCCACTCAAGTTGATAAGTCATATGTGTCAATAGATCACATGACTGAGCAGTTTTTTTCACAACCATTGGAGCATGAAGTGCTTCTCACGAACGTAAGTTCATGAGATGGTTGTGATCTATAAACAGTTTTGAGTAAGGACCAGAAAGAGAAGTATGAACATGCAATGTGTATGTCGACACTGAATTCATAAATGGAAGAGAGCAATAAAACAAGTTACATGATGGTCTGAATCCCACATCTAACACCATTACCATGCAGCTTTGCTGCAATTTTCTTGTTTGTTTTTGCTTTTCTTCTTTTTTTGCCATGTTTTCTGGCATGCAAGTCAAAATTTTCAGACCAAAATTTACAGCAAGAAATGGTAGATACATACCAAGACAACTTTAGAATAGCAAGAATTTCATATGAAATGCAATAAAATTTGGAAAGATAGTGACAATGTTTACATTATGTACTAAGTTGACACTATATATACATGGTATTAGATACCATTTTTCTAGTCTGTCATGGTCTTCTGGTATTATATAGAAACTTAAATTAATTAAATAAATAAATGAATATAAGATGCAGTGGTGGTTTCCAAGGTAGGAATCAGGCAAGCAGCAACTATTATCCAAGCTAACAACTTAACGCAAGATTTAATGATTCTCTTGTGAATGTGATGTTTAAGATACCCCTATATTTTTTGTTCAGTGGGACCCTTTAAGGTTAAAAGAGTAAAAGAGTAATCTCATTGCCTGAGTATGGTAACAGTTCGATGACAGAAATTTGTAACAAGATAACAGAATATCCCACACACACATGCACGCACGCAGAAGAATAAATAAAGGGAAATGGAAGCATTTCTCAAAAGCCAGAATTTTGGCAAGAGTCTGTTTTGGAAACAATGATGCTGGAACAGTAGCAACTGTTGAAAATAAGGTAGTAGATTAATTTTTTATTTTTATACTAGCTAAATCTGGGAGAAAGGAACAATGTCTTTGGTCTCTGAAAGCCCTCTAAGATCAGACATTGATGCTATTAATGTTCTGTGTAAACTGTTGCAAGTGGAGGCGCAATGGCCCAGTGCTTAGGGCAGCAGACTCGCGGTCATAGGATCATGGTTTTGATTCCCAGACCGGGCGTTGTGAGTGTTTATTGAGCGAAAACACCTAAAGCTCCACGAGGCTCCGGCAAGGGATGGTGGCGAACCCTGCTGTACTCTTCCACCACAACTTTCTCTCACTCTTACTTCCTGTTTCTGTTGTGTCTGTAATTCAAAGGGTCAGCCTTGTCACACTCTGTGTCACGCTGAATATCACTGAGAACGACATTAAGGGTACACGTGTCTATGGAGTGCTCAGCCACTTGCATGTTAATTTCATGAGCAGGCTGTTCCGTTGATCGGATCAACTGGAACCCTCGACGTCGTAAGCGACGGAAAGCCAACAACAAACAAACTGTTGCAAATCAACAACAACTGCAGGAAAGATATTTGCAGAGATGGAATTCTAGGGAAGCAACATCTGGCAAAGAAAGAACTGAGAATAGTTTTTAGTGAGGTTCTGCAGGAGTTACACACAGTTTAGATGAGAAAAGAATGAGAAATCTGTTGAAATCTGAAAAATAAGACTATTTACATTTTTTACTTTTTACTTACTTTGATGTCTCCAACACAATTTTCAATACTTGCAGCTATATTCACTCCTGGTAGATTATCACATGCCTTTCTGACTTTAATCATTTGCTGGGTACAGAATTTGAATGCTTTCTCTTGATTCCATTTTCTTCCAGCTTCCCATTCGTACACCTTCAATCAATTATAATACAACAATTTATTAAATAATGGTTGAAAACAACTAAAGACTAGTATTGAGAAAAAATAGGTGCAAGGAAGAAGTGTCAGTATTCATGACATTGTCAGGCTCTTTGAGATAAAGGAATTGAGCATGGTTGATACAACAAATCCAACAGATTAACAGGATTGCTGTTTGGAAAGATGACAAACGTTCATCTTTAAAAAGTATTTGAATAGGTAATAATAACTAAAGCAAGTTACCTACTTTTATTCTTTGATAACAGAAGATAATTGACACCTGCCACTAGCCATCTGTTCTTTATATTCTAACAAAAGAAATATCAATTTCTTTCTATTCTATGAGATTTAATTACAGCTAGGGAGGGCTCTTTGAAATTAACAAATTTCATGAGCCAGTAAATGTAAAAGGGAATCCAGAACCCTAACCTTCAGTGACATGATAGTGATAATAATAATGATAATAATGGTTTCAAATTTTGGCACAATGCCAGCAAGTTCGGGAGTTGGAGAAAGTCAATTACACTGACCACAGCACTCAGCTCGTACTTATTTTTTTAGCCACAAAATGATTAAAGGCAAAGCCAATCTTGGTGGAATTTCAACTTAGAATGTAGAGATGGACAAAATACTTTTAAGCATTTTGCCTGGCACATTAATGATTCTGCCAGCTCACTGCCTTAATAATAATGATAATAATAATAACAACAACAACAATCATCATCATCATCGTTTAATGTCTGCTTTCCATGCTAGCATGGGTTGGACGATTTGACTGAGGACTGGTGAAACCAGATGGCTACACCAGGCTCCAATCTGATCTGGCAAAGTTTCTACAGCTGGATGCCCTTCCTAACGCCAACCACTCAGAGAGTGTAGTGGGTGCTTTTATGTGCCACCAGCACGAAGGCCAGTCAGGCAGTACTGGCAACGGCCACCACACTCAAAATGGTGTATTTTATGTGCCACCCACACAAGTGCCAGTCCAGGGGCACTGGCAACAATCTCGCTTAAAAATCCTTACACATTTCACGGGCACAAGTGCCAGAAAGGCGATGCTGGAGAAAGGTGCCATCCCGATAATGATAATAATGATAACAACAACAACAACAACAACAATAATAATAATAATAATAGTAATGATGATTCTTCATACTCGCTGAGTCACTAAAGTCTCTAGCTATCAATCAAGAGTCCAGTGGTTCATATCTTATCACTAACACTGTGTACTGAGATGGTAAAAAAAAATTAACTAACTTTCAGTTTATCAAGCTCTAAATAATGACTAATTTAGAGTTATAGGTTAACATTGTAAATTACCAGGCTACAATGAAACCGAGGAATATTTC
Organism: Octopus bimaculoides; assembly: GCF_046866305.1. Taxonomy (NCBI): domain Eukaryota; kingdom Metazoa; phylum Mollusca; class Cephalopoda; order Octopoda; family Octopodidae; genus Octopus; species Octopus bimaculoides. The sequence continues at coordinate 24,557,595 of NC_142949.1, read as the reverse complement.
AATGACAGACAAAGCAGAGTTTAAACACTCTTGTGGATATAGCACTATTGATACTATCCGAAGGTGGTGCTCTAGCAGAATCATTAACATGCTGGGCGAAATGCTTAGCGGTATTTTGTCTGCTACTACATTCTGAGTTCAAATTCCACCAAGGTTGACTTTGCCTTTCATCCTTTTGGAGTCGATAAATTAAGTACCAGTTGTGTACTGGGGTCAATGTAATTGACTAGTCCCCTCCCACCAAATTCGAGTTCTTGTGCCTCCAGTAGAAAGAATTATTGATACTATCCTGAAGACAAGAGATAAAATGCCATTTTGATGTAAACAACTATTCAAAATCAATGGGGGACAATTACAGATGAATCTGTAATTGCTGATAAATGTATATTTAAATGCTGATTGCTTATGAGCTTACCTTGGGTGTATAGTTCTCATCATATTCAAATGACTCTTTGATATTAGATTTACAGGCTGGCAGAAAACTAAATTTTTTCACTATCTGTTCAGTTATGTCTTTACCTGTAAATAATTCAAATAAATTCAAGGAAGATTAATTTGTAGTAAAACCTTTTAAATGAATATAAATACAGAAAACTAAAAATATCTACAGCCCACTTAACTCAGCTATAACTGATTGTAGGCAATCTACAAAAATACGGTCTATATATAAGTATCATATTTACACAAATATCTACATGTAATATAAATAACTATATAGCAATATATACACCCTTCAATATAAATAAATAACTACATTCTAGATAGTATAGAGAACATCATCTTTTCCACCACCACCATCATCATCATTATTTTTGCAGGCGTTTGTTGAGGGAGATTTTTCTGTTACCAGGTGCTCTTCCTATGGCCAACACTCGCTCACACATACACACATGTGTGGGTGTGCAAGTATATACATGTGTGTGTGTGTGTGTGTGTGTGTGTGTGTGTGTGTGTGTGCATATATATATGTATATATGTATATCATCATCATCATCATCATTTAACATCCATTTCGCATGGGTCAGATGGTTTGATAGGAGTTGGTGAGCAAGAGAGCTGCACCATGTTCCAGTTGTCTATTCTGGCATGGTTTCTATGGCCAGATGCCCTTCCTAAAGTCAACCACTTTACAGAGTGTACTGGATGCTTTTTACATGGCATCTGCATGGGTGTTTTGGTACCAACAGAACATTAATAGAATCAATGTCTCTGGTCTTAGAGTGTCTACAGAGACCTGAAACACTACCCCTTTCTCCCAGATCTTGCTATTATAAAAAAAAAGTATTCTGCTACCATATTTTGAACAGATACTACTATTTTAGTATCAATGTTTCCAAGACAGACCCTTGCCAAAATTCTTGCTTTTGAGAGATTCTTCAATTCCACTTTATTCTTTTGCATGTGTGCGTGGAATATTCTCTTATTCTGTTTTACACATACACACAAATACTTATATGTGTATACACACACTGATAAACATATATGCACATGTGTACATGTGCCACCAATACTTATATTATCTCCAAATGTAGTGGAACACTGGTCCTTTGCAATGAACTTAACTGCATTTAATTTTCGATAAGAATTGGACTGAGACTTGAGAACTTAAAAGCAAATGCTTATCTTAAGAACATCATACACCAGCTCCAGTGGGTGAATGACAAACATACATACATGTACATATACGTAGGTACTGTAAGTTTTAGAGGTAATACTTGATAAGTGTAAGCACCTGTATATGCCAGATAGTGGCGTTCGGTTTTCAATTTACATTTAATACATGTACATATATATATAAGTAAATGTGTACATATGAATATATATATATATATATATATATATATATATATATATATATATATATGTGTGTGTGTGTGTGTGTGTGTAGAAGACTCACTCACAAACAGGTTACTGTTGTTCAGCACCCAATAATCGCACCCAGAACACCCACTGCACAGGATGCCCATAACCCATAATCATACATTGGGAACAAATTATATTAATTGCATGTTGTGTTCATCTTACTTTTTCTTACATTTGCTCTGTATAAGATAACCAAAAATGCTACTAAATACAGTAGTAAAGAAACCACTTTACTGGAAGTAGACTGGAGGATGATAATCAACATGGAGCCCTAAACAGTACTAGAGTTGGTATGATTGACTAATATCTTTACAGGTAGAGCCCAAGCATGGTCACAGTCCAATGATTGAAAATATTAATAACAAAAAAAAAATGTTAAAAAGCGTAAATAAATATATGTATGCATACCATCTGAGAGTTTCTTGGTGTTTCCTGCTGCTGGACAATAAACAGCATCCAAATGATTGTCACAGAGTGCTGGGACCTTGCCAACCTCACACTTACAGAAAACCTTGGGTTTTACAATAGCTCGGTCATCGGAACAAATTCCACGGTAGATACTGTTCTTCTTCATAACACTGTAATATAAAATGTTGTTATAGTTGGAGTAGTGGTGGTGGTTATGATGGGTTTTTTTTCATTATTATTGTGGCTATGGTAGTAGTAGTAGTAGTAGTAGTAGTTATGGTAAAGGTGGTGGTGGTGGTGGTAATTGTAGTAACTAAAAGATAACACAGTGGTCAATGTAATACAATTCAGTCATTCACTCATTTGTATTTATGTCTGTTTTTCCTGCTAGCATGGGTTAGATGAACATATCACAGTGGCATAGTTTTTGTAGACACCTGCCCTTCCTGTTACTAACATTTAAATGTTTTCCAAGTAAGAGATCTCTCCTGTCATTTGTCTTTGAAAGAACAAAAGCAGGGGATGGTTTATTTACAGAGAAATGACGACATCACTGCCTGAAGCTCAAGAGAATTAGAGAAGTATAGAAGTAAATATACAGCACCAATATTGAGACCCCCTTTGGTCATGAGACTGACCATGGGATTGCACCTAGAAAGTTACCCTCCCAGGCACAAGTCCGGGCAAGGTTGTTCATGGAAAACCAGCAGTTGCCCATGCATACCAGCCTCCCCTCTCCATGCCACC
>NC_142949.1:24404577-24549577 GCF_046866305.1 Octopus bimaculoides | reverse complement strand
TACCCATGCACAGCAATATTATCATACACAGCAATACATACAAACAAAAAAGATTATTTACTGACCCTCAGTTTTGTTAAAATCATTTGTTGATGCCTTCATCCAAACATTGATGTAGGACATTTGTCCACCTCGTCCCACCTTCACGTAAACTGTTGTACCAATTGGTAACCGAAACTGCAGAATAAAATATACAGCCAAATCACATGATGGCAGCAAAACTTTAACAATGTATTATTATCGTTATTATTATTATTATTATTATTATTAATCAGTAATCTTATTTTTATAATGTGCTTTCACTGCACTACTAAGTGCAGCTCTGTGTACATTGGGTATGTGCTGTGGTTTGTTGTGGTACTCTTATTTTCACTGTATTGAAAATGCTTTATGTAGGATGTGCATGGTGCTTAGTGCTATTGTCTGTATGTCATATACATTTGTAAGTCCTGGTGTTTTGGTTATGTATTTGTTTGAATGTTTTTTAATCATACCTAATGCACCTATAATAGAGATTATTTCTGTTTTTAGGCTCCACATTCAGATAGTGTCAGATGTCTAGGAAATTGAGATGGTTGGCACTACCCTAAGGGAATATGAAGCAATGACAGGAGCAATGATTAACCAAGAGAAGTCAGTGGGCCTGAAGCTTGGTACCTGGAGAGGCAGATCCTTCCCAAGCAAGAGCATTGTGGGGTGCTAGATGGAAAGACTGGTTAAGTTGCTCGGGGCTCAGTTCCAAGTGGACAAGAACAGGGGTGACAGACAGGATGGTCAGTCTCACCCAGAAATTGGCTGAGGGGAAGCTGTCCCTGAAAGGTCAGGCAGATGTGCCAAATGTGTACATCGCATCTGTCATATGCTACAGCTGGACTGTCATCCTTTGCCCCGCTTTATGGATGAATGGGATGATGCGCTTGCTCTTCTGCCTCCTGTGGAAGGGACAGGTACCACTTGTCAGATGGTCTGTTTGATGTTGGCACCTGTTGCATGGAGGACTGAGTATGCCATGTGCTGAGGCTGCAACATCTCCAGCAATACCTTAATGGTGAGCAGGTGTGGTCACCGTTTGGTGGACATGTTTTTCTGCAGGTCATCTCCTTGACAGGGCAACAATCATGGATCAGGCATAGACTGAGGCAGGGCGCTTAGCACCTAGAGTGTCTCCAAGCACTCACAACCTTAGGCAAACAGGTAGATTCGTATCAGATGACATGCTTAGTGGCATGTGTCTGTCTTTATGTTCTGGGTTCAAATTCTGAATAAACTGGAGCAATGTAAATGAAGTGCCTTGCTCAAGAACACAGCACACAGGCCAGTCTTGGAATCAAACTCAGTGCCTCATAATTGTGAGCCCAATGCTCTAACCACTGAGTCATGCACATTCAGTATGTATGTGCGTGTGTGTGTGTGTGTGTGTATATATATCATCGTTTAACGTCCGCTTTCCATGCTAGCATGGGTTATATATATATTCATATATATATATATATGTATATATATATATATATATATATATGGAGGCTTGTATTACCCAATGATGGAATCAAATGACGATTAATATTTTGGACCACCAAGAGTGGTGAACTGGCAGAATCATTAGGACACTGGACGAAATGCTTAGCAGTATTTCACCTGTCGCTATGTTCTGAGTTCAAATTCTGCCGAGGTCAACTTTGTGTTTCATTTTTTTCAGAGTCAATAAGTTAAGTAGTGGTTGTGTAGAGGGGTCGATCTACTCGACTGGTCCCCTCCCCCAAAATTTCAGGCCTTGTGCTTTTAGTAGAAAGGATTATCTTGGACCACCAAGCCCACAGAAACAGCTATTGGACTTGTAAAACTCTTATTAAACCCCTTTAATTCCTGATATCATTTCTATTCTGTCTAAGTTGGACCTTTTTCATGTAAACATATGTACATTTTTTTGCATCAAATATATTTAATATTTTTTGTATATCAACTTGCATGACAAACTTGCTTATCCTTACATTACTCCTCTACCTGTTCAAGTTTAAATCTCTTGAGCACTATTTTTTAGTGTATTTTATACAGAGAATATCTGTCTCCCATCTATAGACTATAAATATATATAAATATATATGTTTACATACCTCATACTGTTGACCACTAGCTGACTGTATAATTTTGGTACGTGGATTAAGTTTAGTACTCTGATATATTTTAATGGTAAGTGGTACTTTTTTCTGTTTTGAAGTACTACATTTATCAACGACAATAACACTAAGACCTGACTGTATCGCAACTCCACAATTACAGCTGGCACGGTTGATGCATTTCCGATAAAATGTATGAACCTAGTCAAAAGAAAATATAATGAACGTTAATAATTTAATAAGAAATTAAATAATGATATGACAGGGACATGAATGAATATAGATAATATATGCAACAAAGAAACAAAAGGAAATTTCATTAAATGATGATGATGATGATCATCATCATCATCGTTTAACGTCTGCTTTCCATGCTAGCATGGGTTGGACGATTTGACTGAGGACTGGTGAAACCGGATGGCAACACCAGGCTCCAATCTGATTTGGTAGAGTTTCTACAGCTGGATGCCCTTCCTAACGCCGACCACTCAGAGAGTGTAGTGGGTGCTTTTACGTGTCACCCAAAAGATTAAGACAGTGAGCTTGCAGAATTTTTAGCATAAAAGACAAAAGGCTTATCAGCATGTTGTTTATCTTTACGTTCTGAGTTCAAATTTCATTGAGGTCAGCTTTATCTTTCATCCCTTTGGGGTCAATAATATAAGTACCAGCTGAGCATGGGTTCGATGCATTCAACTTATCCCATCCCCTGAAACTGCCGGCCTTGCACCAAAATTTGAAACCAATATTAGAAAAGGTTTTAACCAGTGGTTCTCAACTGTTTCTTTACATAGGGACCCCTTTGATTTACATTTCATTCTGATGGATCACCACAGCCATTCAATGTTTAAAAAACTAATTTCATAGATACTTCGTAAATTCCTATTTTGCTTTTCATATATTAACTTGCATAGATTGAACTATGTAAAATGTTAGAGAGAGAAATTTAGCTGTTTGCAATAAATACAGTCGAAGCAAAACTTTTCTTGGAATTTTAACATATTACTGTGAGGGCCCCAATTTACTATTTGACTTGCACGGACCTGCTAAAATCTTATATGGACCCCGAGGGGTCATATGAACCTTGGTTGAGAACCATGGTTTAAACAATCATGTTGGCAATACAATGAGGTTTAGCATAAGAAGTTCTGTTCACAAATCAGTTTATCTCAAGTACAATCTCAATGCTTAATATCTAGGACAAATGTCATTTACAAAAGCTTCAGTTTAACTGAAAACTTGTGAGTGAGATTGGGTGAAAGGAAACTGTTTAGAAGCTTGATCCATCTTTGTCTGGTCACATACTGATACTGCTTGATGGTTGCGTTAAGGGTATACATATCTGTGGAATACTGAACCATCATATGCTAATGAGAACATTGTTCAGATGATCAAAACAACTGAATACTCTTTGTTGAAACCAATGGAAATCCTTTTGCTCACTCAGATTGCTAGAAATTTCAGTTAAATCTCCTTTCAGGATCAGTTTTTATTTTTTGGCATCTTACAGCAATGGCTATATTTAAAAGGTTCAACTTGTATTAATCAGATATACACGCACACACACACACACACACACACACACACACACACACACACACACACACACATATATATATATATATATATATACATGCACATACACCCAAGCCTATTCCCTATTTTTTAGGAGCGGGTAGCCACAAGACACACACCTGGCATTCCATTCAATTCGCAGCTCAAAGAAGTGAGGGATAGAACACAACCCCCAATATCAGCAACAGGGCTGGACAGCATATGCTGGTTTACCCCTGCTGCATCATACTGGTTCCGTACCTCTTTGAGCAACATCAAATTCACTCGTCCAACCACAAACACTCTCCAAGCTTTCCTATCATTTATAAACTCTCTTGCCTCTCTCACTCCAACACCTCTAACCACCAAAGCTTCCCTCACTCCATCTATTCATACAAACTGAGGTCTGACTTTGGTTCTGCTGCCTACCACTTCTGCCTTCATCATCCCCCTTACCATCTGCTCCTCATCTATCCTCTCCATGTGCCCACACCACCTCAACATTCATCTATCCATTTTGGTTGTTAGTTTTTCTCTCATTCCTGCTTGCATTCACACCTCCTTATTTCCTCATCCTGTCCATCCATATCACATCAACCATAGCCCTCAGACAGCTCATCTCAAAAACATCTAGTTGCCTCCTGTCCACCTCTCTCAGCCTTCACGTCTCTGCACCATATAACATTGTCAGCACAATCGCGCCCTCATACACACCTCTTTTCGCTTTGATACTCAACCTTTTATCTCTCAGTATACTTTTCACAACTCCAAGTATCTTACTCCCCTCCCTCCCTCCCTCTATATCCCACTTCCTCAGCCAACCCCACGATCCCAGATACTTAAAAACACTCACCTCCTCTAACATCTCACCATTTATACTCACATCCATCCTACCGGCCATTCCATCTCTCAAACATCTCATCACCTTACTCTTAGCTACATTCACTTTCAGTTTCCTCCTCTCACATACTCTTCCAAACTCTACCACCAGTCTCCTCAGTTGCTCTTCCGAATCTGCCACCAGTGCTTTATCATCAGCAAACAACAACTGACTCACCTGCCATTTCTCTTCATTTTCTCTCACCATTTGGGTTCCCCTACCAAAAGTTCTAGCATTCACCTCTCTCACCACACCAGCCATATATAAATTAAACAGCCATGGAGACATCACACAACCCTGTCTCAGCCTCACCTTTATATCAAGCCACTCACTCACTTCACCACCCACCCTAACACACACCCTATTTTCTCTATACAAACTCTGTACAGCTATCGACAATCTACCATCTACTCCATACAACTGCAACACCTGCCACATTGCATCTTTATTCACTCTAAGTCCATAAAGGCCCCAAACACCTCCCTTTGCCAAAAACCTCTCACACATCTGCCTTACTACAAATATTTGATCTGCACACCCCCTTCCACACCTAAAACCATACTGCTCCTCCCCTAGTACACTCTCTGTCTAGTTCCTCACCCTTACAATCAGCATTCTTTCATACAGTTTACCGACCACACACAACAGACTTATACCCCTAAAATTTCCACACTCCCATTTATCCCTGTTCCCCTTGTACAGTGGAACTATACAGGCACTGCACCAGTCCTTTGGTACTCTTCCAGCCATATAACTAACATTCATAAGCCTCACTAACCATTCAATCAGTCACTCCTCCTTTCTTTAAGCATTCCACAGTACACCCATCTATACTTGGCACCTTCCGGTTTGCCCCCCCCCCACCTCTTCCCTTTCAATTGCACCATAGTTCCATTCCCCAACAACAAGCATTCTCCACTCTCCTCCAGCCACTATACCTCCTCCCACTCTCATTCCGACCAGGAACCCCATCTTTTCCTACTACATTCTCTACTTCCTCATTTCCCACTCATGCATTCAAATCACCCAACACCACCACATAACCACTTTTCCCCATCCTATCCACACACTCTGTTAGTTTCCTCCAGAACTCCTCTACTTCTTCACTCCTTGGACCATAAGCACTAAAAAACATCCACATCTCTCCTCCTCACCTCATCTTCACCCACATTAACCTTGAAGACACTTCCCTCCACTCCATCACACTCTTCTTCAAATGCTCACTCACCAGCAATGCCACTTCCTTGTGAGCCCTCCACCTTCCCACTCCCGACACTTGTCCAGTCACATCCCCAAACTGGTACCACCCTTACCTTTCATCTTGGTCTCGCTCAGTGCCAGCACATCCATCCTTCTCCTCATCTTCCCTATCTCTCTCCTCTTTATCACACTTGTACTACACCTACTCACATTCCATGGCCCGAGTACAAGGGTGAGATTAGGTGCTAACCTTCTCCCACCCCCTTGTCTTTTTAGGAATATGAAATGACTAGGAGTGGCTTCCCAGTCTCTTTACTTCCGCCCCTTTTAGTAGCCTTTTATGCCACACAGGGAATACAGCAACTGCATTCTACCGGTCCCCAACCTCAATTGCAAGAGTGTTTGCTAGTTAACCTATAGTTGGAACCCTTATAGGTACTACCATTCCGGGCCAGAGCAGACCTGGGAACAATAGTGGCTAAAAGGTGGTTCCACACTCCTCAAACCCTGAATCCAGAGCCCCTGGTTTATACATAATAAACTTATCAAATACAATGCTCAGGTGCAATACAACTCAAGAAATAAGTGCCAAATGTGCATGAACAGTACATTACTATCAATAACTAATATATTCAACACACTTACTTCATATGGTAATGTTTTGTGCCGATATAAAACAAATTCACCTTCATAGAAATTGTCATAACGCCTAAGAAAATAAATAAATAAATAAATACATAAGTTTTAAATGATGACAGTTTTGGTTTTGCATTTGTTTCATAAGATTGTTGATATGAGATAAGAGCTAAAATGAATATTGATGTATTTTGAGAGAGTTATGCCAAGAAAAACATATATGCTGGTTTGTTAATTAATTAATTGAAAAAAAAACAATGATTAATAATTAATGAATTGTAGCAAGTACCTGTGTTTTATTGACAGAATGATCATCCCAAACTACAATTTAAAGTTTATTGTGAGAATTAGCATGACGGGCAAAATGCTAAGCAGTGTTTTGCCTGTCTTTATGCTCTGAGTTTAAATTCTACCAAGATTGGCATAGCCTTTCATCCTTTCGGGGTCGATAAAATAAGTACCAGTTGAGTACTGGGGTCAATGTAATCGACTTACCCACTCCCCGAAATTGCTGGCCTTGTGCCAAAATTTGAGATCAATATGTGATGGGTCTCAACTTAGAAAGGAACATTACCTGTCTCCACTGTGAGTTTTGCTGACACACTCCGAGGGTTCAAAAGTAATGTTCAACCTTGCAGTGTTTTTCTCAGAGACCTGAGGAAACTGATCATCACTACTCTCACTTGTTTCAGATATTCTTGTTACTACTCCTATCAGAGATTTCTGCAAATTGTGCTAAGATTATTTTTGATTTACTAGCAATTTTTTCTACTCACACAAATTACTGTTCAAGAATCCAAAAATTGTTTAAATGATTTGAGAAATAATGGAACATTTTGATATAAGCACTAAGTACTTGATGACAAACTCTGTGACTCAAACTTGAGCAGCTTATAAAGATACAAGGAATAACCGCAAATATTGTATCATCATCAGCATCGTTTAACATCTGTTGTCCATGCTGACATGGGTGGGAAGGTTTGACTAGGGCTGGTAAGCTGAGGGGGCTGCACCAGATTCCAGTCTGATTTGGCATGGTTCCTATAGCTGGATACCCTCCTAATGCTAATCATTCTGAGAGTGTAATGGAAGCTTTTATGTTCCACTGGCATGAGTGCTAGTTGCATGACACTGGTGTCTGCCACAATTAAGATTTTACTTTGCTTGATGGGTCTTCTGTTCAAGCACAGTATATTGCCAAAGGTCTTGGTCACATGTCATTGCCTCTATGTGGCCTAATGCTCAAAAGGTGCTTTTTATGTACCACTAGCACAGGGGCTAATTGCCTCTGTGAGGCCCATCACTCAAAAGGTGTTTCTTACATGCATCCAGCATGGGTGCCAATTATATGACACCGGCATTGGCAACAGATACAATTTCACTTGGCTTGATGAGTCTTCTCAAGCAAAGCATATTGTCAAAGGCCTCATTCATTTGTCATCGCCTGTGTGAAGCCCAACGTATGTTCTTTCATATTGATTTGTTTTCATAACATTTAAATGTATTTATTCTGAGTAAAGATTAAACTCTTACCGTCCATCAAAAGTGCTCATGTGTGGATCATTAAGAGAATTACACAAAGCTGTTCTATCTCTGTCAACAACTGTTGTCTGAAAATGGAAAGAAAACCAATGTAAATGCTGTTGTTGTTTGGCCCCCAAGATCATACCTGACTGAGAGAATCTATAATCCATAGTATACCTCAGCTATGATCATTTGTTCTTAGACATAGTGTGTTTAAGACCATATTATCTAATACCTTTTAATATGGTTGGGTTTGATTTGAGGATGATTTAGCTGCTATTTCTATTCAGTTGAACAACTGCAAAGATGTTCACTCATTCTTTTGTTTCTGAAGGGTTGTTGTTGAAGCTGTTTAAATCCAAGCCAGCTTTGATAAAGCAAATCTACAGTTAAAGACATTCCAGCCATTCCAATTTTTTAGCCAAGGCCAATCTTGACCCAGCAGACTTATCCTCAAAAGTATTCCAACCATAACTATCCTATTTTTTCTATTATGAACAGAGAATCTAGGACAACATTACTTAATTTCCTTTTCTAAGGATGTGAGGTGGTGTAATCTGAGGCAGAGTTGACTGTTCTTTCCAACAGGTTGAATGGCTGCAAAGAGGCAACTATGTTGGTTTGATTACTAAGGGTTTCTTAGATGTGGGTGGATCAAGAGAGCAAATAAAAATAGCTAGGGACCCCTTATTGGCAACAGCTATGGGTGTCATTGATAACCTCCAATCACAATCATGATGAATCAGATGTGAAAACATTAAGTCGCCTTGGATGAGGACAATGGTGTTGCTAAGCACTAAATAGTATTCACAGCATTTGTATAGAACAGACCATCCCAAAACTATTTCAGTCAACATTTTAACAATTCTGAAGAAATTACAATCATTAAAATAAACTTTAATGAATGGCTAATTACATAATCTTAGTTTCCTCTTCTCTCCACCTCACACAAATTTATCTAAACACAACAACTTCAGATTATTTTTTGCAGATGAAAATTCCCACCAGTTTCCTACAATATATATATATATATATATATATATATATATATATATATATATTAATTATTTTAATTATTAAAACAAATTTGATTATTCCAGTATGATAAGTAAGGAGATATAAAAGTTCCAATACGCTTTCATTCAATGTGAAAGAAAAGAAAAATATCATTCCTATCTTCTTCATTGATATAAATATTTACTGCTGAATAGTCTTACTTTTTAGCCCTAAGTCATCTCAATTTCAGCAGACATGTGACCAAAGCATTTTAACCATGACAATCCAGCCTTTTATTTTATCGCAAAAATTGTGTACATATGATGACATCTGCTCTTTAACACTAGTCTAAGTATCTGACACCTATAGCTACACAGCTTCTCTGCCATTGATATCTACAAAAATGTTTGCAAGTAGTACTTGGTACATGCATCATGTATCTAATACTATTCGATGCCATAGTGTATCTTGCATTTTTGGAGTGTTCCATTGTGCATCTAGCTCCTATTGATACCAACAAACTTTCTTGTGCCTTTTACTATCGCAACTAATCTTCCCATTCTTTTCTTTTGAGATAGTAGAACACAAATGGGAGGTTGGTTTGGGAGCTATTTATTTTGGGCAAATTGAAGCACAAAGTAAATAGTCCTTCATAATCTCATTTCCTTGTTGTATGTCCATTAGATGAACAAGCCTTACCTTAATCTGGTATTGGTTATTAAATGTGAATTCTTCTTTGCTTGTCATAATTGCTGGTAAAAGGTTTATAATAACAGATTGATTTCCATCATATAAACCATCTGCTGTGGCTCTCACAGCAATCGCTGTCCATTTAAAATTAATCTGAAAACCACATCCTTTTCTCGACTTCTCTTCTTGTTCCGCCACCATTTGGTAGATGCTGCTTTTATCTGAACATGCTAATTTCTTCTTACTCTTGAATGAAACTGTAGCAGTTAATGCACATGAGGTGTTGGTATAAGATGGGCAAAAATATTTTGGTGGAATAACACTTCTGACATGAATGTAGTTATCTGTGGTGCTTTCTTCTATCACCATTTTCTTTTGCTTTACCTAGAATTGATTACAAATATAAACTCAATCAAAAATTTTATCAATAAATTATATTCACAAGATATGAGTCCTAGCATACAATCCTACCATGACCTCATGGTTGAGTGGATCACAAACATATGCCAGCTGTTAAAGCAATTGTTCTAACAGTATGAAAATATCTAAATTTCTCCCAAACTACCCTAGTAGGTCGATCTGGGAAAATTAATGGAAGATAGAATATTAGATTCAATCTTCTCTCCCCAAATGCCATCACACTAGATCCCTGTCTGCTTGTATTTTTCCTGCAGCATCACCTGCAATTGTATCAATCTCAACAGGACAACAAACTCAATGAAATCCTGGCCCAGTCAACAGAAAACATTTCAATATCATTCAAGATTTTCTCAACACACACACATATATATACAGGCACGCACATACACACACACATCATGATTATCGTTTAAAATTCTTTTCTCGTGCTGGCATGAGTTGAATGGTTTGACATAAACTAATGAACCAGAGAGACTAAGCTGAGCTCCACTGCTTGCTTTGACAGGGTTTCCCCAGCTGGATGCTCTTCTTAATGCCAATCACATCACAGTGTACTGGGTGTTTTTTTTTGCATGGCACCAACACTGATGAGGTGACCATGTACCTGCAAGACAAAATCACTTGACTGAGAGGAGGCATAGTGTTGAGGGATATGAAAGTTTTTGTTGTTGGCACTCCATCACTTACGACGTCGAGGGTTCCAGTTCATCCAATCAACGGAACAGCCTGCTCGTGAGATTAACGTGCAAGTGGCTGAGTACTCCAAGACACGTGTACCCTTAACGTAGTTCTCGGGGATATTCAGCGTGACACAGTGTGACAAGGCTGACCCTCTGAATTACAGGCACAACAGAAACAGGAAGTAAGAGTGAGAGAAGGTTGTGGTGGAAGAGTACAGCAGGGTTCACCACCATCCCCTATCAGAGCCTCGTGGAGCTTTAGGTGTTTTCGCTCAATAAACACTCACAACACCCAGTCTGGGAATCGAAGCCGCGATCCTATGACCGCGAGTCTGCTGCCCTAATCACTAGGCCATTGCGCCTCCACGATATGAAAGTAAGATAGAGGGAAAGATGTAAGTGTCTTGCTGAAGCGGTGACTACATGGCTGCTTATTTTTCGAGGGGGCAATGGAAGAATAGTAGAAAAGGAGGAAACAGGACACAGCACATCTGTGGGCAAGTAGCTGAAGTGTATTTAGAAGTAACTTTATGCTAATCAGTCAAGTGATTTTTCTAGATATGATATAGGATGTCCAGTGGGCAACAGTAGCACCTTCCTGACAAGGGGAGCAATGCTTCATTATGGATCTCATCAGAACTTTGAAGATCAATAACTGATGAAGGTTGATGTATTTTCTGGCTTCAAATAGCTTGACTTTGAGATGCGGTCCTGGCTATATTATCAATGTACAAGAGAAGCAATTATTTATTGATAAATAAAGTAATCTTAATTTAGATGGCAGCAGGTTATATTCTCATAAAATAACTATTGAAATTATGTTTAAGTTACCTCAATTTCAGCAGAAATAACATTACTTCGTCTTGGAGGACTTTCGGTGAAGGAACAGTTGCTGTTGAAACATGCAGTCATAGCACAAGAAAACTGAAATTAAAGAAACACATCATTGGAATTGATTAGGGCATCTACAAGAAACATTTGCTTTTATTATTGGTTTCAAATTTTGGCACACGGCCAGCAGGTTTGGGGGAAGGGGCCAAATCAAATAAATTGATTTCAGTGCTCAGATGGTAACTTATTTTTATTAACCCTGAAAGGATGAAAAGCAAAGTCAAACTCAGTGGAATTTGAACTCTGAACATAAAGACAGAAGAAATGCCACTAAGCATTTTGCCCCATCTGCTAAGGATCCCGCCATCTTGCTGCCTTATTGTTTTTTTTTTCGATATTGCAACAGAGATTAGGGCAATAAGCTGGCAGAATCAGTATGTTGGGGAAAATACTTGGCAGCATTTTGTCTGTCTTTATGTTCTGAGTTCAAATTCTGCCAAGGTTGACTTTTCCTTTCATCCTTTTGGGGTTGATGAAAATAAACATCATTTGAACACTGACTGCTTTCTCTCCCCCAAAATTGCTGGCCTTGTGCCAAAATTTGAAATCAATATTACAACAGAAATAAAGGAATGAATGTTTTTCTTGTTTAACTCCAAGTTGGCTCTCATTAGGCAGATTTACAAACAGAAATATTCCAGTCATGATCATTGTTTTTTTTTTTTTTTTTAGATACATTGTAATCTAGATTATATTATCCAATATGTTTGTGATTTTATTCAAACTGCTATGGTGTGATTCGAAGGATATGTAGTTGCTGTGTCTGGCAGGTTGAATGAAACTTTTGTCCTCTCTTTGAAATAAGCTATCAATATCTTATGAGTTATTAATATTAAATAAAGTGGTAGCAATGCATGTTGTTGAAGTTTCCTATAGCTTCACATCAACAAAGATATGTTAATCATATTGCTAGAAATGACAGCCACTTCTCTTTAAGTCACACCCTAAAGTCTCAAAAGATGAAGTGCATAACATGGTAAAATGCAGTTATAGTTACACAGAGTCAAAATAATCCTTTAGTCATGGGTCTGCCCAGTAAGAACTGGTTAGGGGTAAACAACAATAGGCTGACCAGTGAAGATTCTAGCTTTTCAAGAAGAAATGATTTTTTATTTCCCACTTGAACTCAGAACTGGAACCCTTTTATTATACCCCATAGAATATTTTTGCAATTAATTCAGCAAGGCTAGGTAGAGTTGTGTAGGCCATTGATACAGTTTTAGGGGTCAGAGATGTCCATGTATCAGCACTTGAAGGCTCAAGCTTGGTCAACACTGGTATTACCCGTTGTATGATAGTTACCCTCTTCACACAATGTTTATTTCAGAAAGGTCCCTGTCCTATGCTGATATATCTTTGTACCTGAGTCATCAGAAGTATTGTTGTGAAAAGATAAAGCATAAGAACACACACTGCAAGACATCCTATCCAATGTTCTAACAATTCAACCAGTCCATCATCCAGTTATGATACTAGTCAATCAATGATCCTGAAAGTAAGATTTGAATACAGAGCTGGGAAAATACCCAAATGCATTCTATGTAATACTCAGACTTTTGCACATCTCTTTACTCCTGCTTTTACAGTGTTAAAAGGATACAGTATACCTGTTCAAGAAACCAAGACTACTTGATCTTGACTGTTGTATGGAGATGAAATTAATTTTGCTTTAATTTTATAAAGTCTCTTAAGAGAAGCATAGTGTAACAGGTGTAAAACTTGATTTTAGCCATATATGGAGAATTAGTAAATAATCAGTAAGTGGAGTGACAAAAGAATGAGTGGGATAAAACAGCCAAGCAACAGGAATCCCTGGGTTGTTTTAACCAACACTCATTCTTTCAAATGTGTTTACATTACCTTTGAACCATATTTGATGTCTTTTACATTTTCAATTGACAGCAGAGAAATTGATCGACCAAGCTGGGTGGGTTCTTTTTTGATTAAAGACGAATCCATATACCAGTTGATAAAAACTTGTATGTTTGGAGTCCTTGGGTATACAAAATTGCAGGCAAACTTGAAATCATCTTCTTCATCCACTTCCACCTCAAGTGATGACTGTTCCCGGATGTAAGGGTACACTGATAGGTTTAAAAACAAACAATGGGAGCCAAATGAAATTACATGGTCAACATAAGAGAATTTTTAAATAGATGTAGTCATAACTTTGTACTTAAGAAGTCTGCTTGAACCTTACCATCTTGCGTAATGAAGAACACTTTGGACAATGTAGTCCTTGATACATTATGTCTGGCACAGAACTAAGATAGTTATGACTAGAAATTCTAAGGTCTCAGTTCTGTTCAGCCAACACCTTTAATGAAATCTACAAGATCTTAGCAAGCTGGCTGTTAAGCCAAATCTTGTTTGGCTGGTCAGCAAAGGGCAAGAGGTCAGATCACAACTAACTGAGACCATTTCTGTTTGCTTATAATCATCATTCATACTCTTGAAAAGGCCATGAACAATTGTCATCACTACTGTTTTGATTTTATATCTGCTTTCCATGCTGGCATGGGTTGAATAGTTTGACTGAACACAATGGATCCAATGACCAACTCTCTCTCCAGTTTGGGCTTGTTCCTTTTATGGTTGGATGCCCTTCATAAGATCAACCACTTTAAGACTTTGCATGGTAGCATATGAGAGAGCTAAAGAAGATTTTAGTGTGGTCACATGACCAGCTTGCAACCAAATTTTCCTTCATCCCACATGTTACATCCTACCATCTTAAAAATAAGAATGGGAATCCATGGATAACATAGTGCCAGTTTTTTTCTAAATCTTAGATGAGATGGTCAAGGCTGGAATATCTCTAATCCTTACTCTTGCTCAACAACAAACCAATGAGTCAGTCTTTACCACATTACTTGACATGCCAGAAATAGTAAGTACATATTACAATTTTAATAAAAATGAAAGACACAATGGACATTGTAGTTTTTAATATGAAAAAAAAAAGAACAAGATGGTCATGGCTAGAATCCCTTTGTTCAAAGCTCTGCTTGAACAGGAATAGCAAACCTTCTAACTGGCCTCTGCCACATGGTTGCTTTTTATCCAATTCCATTGACAACACTTTGGTAAATCTAAAATTATGACATAAGACATTTGTCCAGGTTGTCATACAGTAGGAGTGAATGAGAATCATACAATTACAATCAAGGAATAAACAAAAACAACAACAACAAATGTGTTTACCTTGGAGTGCAGACCATTCATATTCATTGACATATGGGTCACAGACAAGTTTGTCATTTTGGGGATTTTTGTCAGTGAAATTGTAACATGTGTCATTAATTAGACAGTGATCATTCTGCAAAACAAAACAAATCATTTCAAATGGTTTAGTTTCATGGAGAAAGGTGGCATCTGTGGCCCTTTTTTTCCTGAGGCCCCCAAAACTGATGAGAGGAAAGGAAGAAATTTATCCTTAGATCAGAGACCACATCTAAATGCTTGCAATAGAGTGGACCCAGCTAAAATCACTCAGGGGCCAGAGCTGGTATTAAATAGGGCGATACGGATTAAGAGTACTGTACAAAGTCAAACTAGTAATGAGCAATTCCAAGATGTCTCCTCACCAAGTTTCACTCACAAGACCCAACACTATCGTACAAGATACTTCAACTCCATCAAAACTTTTTATTAATTTAATAATGTTTTATAAATGTCAAAATGATCAATTAAAATCTATAACAAAGAACTGATACATCATTTTGGTAGTTGTATTTCTAATTAAATTACTTTCATTTAATTTTTTTTAATAACCAGGAAATTTGAAGAGATTTAATAAAGTAATCCATATGTTTTCATTTTAAGGTGAAGTCTAGAATGTAACTTATGTTTCTAAGATAAATTTGGGACGAGATGCTTTAATTTAAATAAAAACACAGCAAATCAAGAATCTTTGTCCAACCAACCAACCCAACAGCTTGTCCATCTGTCTATTTTCTACTCTTTTACTTGTTTCAGTCATTTGACTGTGGCCATGCTGGAGTACCTCCTTCCATTGAACATATTCTTTGTAAGCCTAGTGCTTATTCTGTCAGTCTCTTTTGCTGAACCATCTGTCTATTTGTCTATTTGGTCATCTATCTGTTTCTTAATCAGTTGACTATCAGAAATTAAACACATTACTGTCACCTTGCCTAATATCTGTTAATATATCAGAATAAAAAAGGGTTAAATACTTACAAGCAAAGAACAGTTTCCTGCAGCTGTACATGTCAAACATGCTGGATCATATGCTTGGAAAACATAATTTGAAGTAAATATCAGGTTAGCACCAACAGAAAATGTGTAACTCTGTGTCTGTTTTGGAAGGGGACACAGAATGTGGTTGAAGTCAAGAAAGATGGCATTGACTGTGATCTCCGCAGAAGATAATGGTTGATAAGCCTGATTGAGTATCTGTAGAAGGAAACCAGATTGAAATATAAGTTTATCTCACTCACAACATGCACATCTAGCCCCACCTCTAACCATCTGGCACTCTCTCCTTACACTTTTATGAAATTATACCCCCTTTCCTTTCCCCTGATCCACTGCCCATATCGTCTCTTAGATTTACCTTCTTGTACCTTGAGAGTACACTCTGGCACCCTGTCAACACCATCTTTATCTGCCTTCTAGCTACTCTTACTTACATTCACATAATACAAAATAGCCATGTATCTCCTCTATAGCAAGGTACCTATTCTTTTCTCTCTATTAATAATTTAACCTTCAACACCTTGCCTCTTTCCCTTTCTCTCAGATACACACCCACTCAATTGAGGGGGTTCTTTCTGTTTCCTTTCTTTGTCTTCCAAGGTACTTTGCTGGCCTCACTCATGCTAGTATCCAAAAAATATATATCCAATACACACTGTAGAAATCAATCTAAAGCTAACTGACACAAAGGCTTGATGTACCTTTGCAGTTCATCAGTACATCCCATCAAAATATCAAACCCATACCAATGTAGAAAGCAGAAGTTAAATGATGACGATGAGAAATAAATGTAGTGTGTGTGTGTGGAAGAAATATATTTTTAAACTGAATATTAAATCCTAGACAACCTCAAGAATTTGCAGCTGTCATATTCAGGCATTCTATTTTCTATGAACAAAATAATAATTGAATAGCAATAATAATTTCAAATATCTATTTATGATGAGGGTTATTGACATAACTAAATTCCACCAAAAGCCAAAATTGAAAGTCAACAGAATCTTCCTTATTTTATAGCTGGAATAGGTTTACTAAGTTACTATAATCTGAGACAGTTTTCAGGTTCAGTTAGTAATCTCCTATAAAGCTTGGAGATAAACATCTCAATCATAAATTCCATTTTGGATTCAGTATCTACAAAAGTCATTTCAATATTTTATCATGGCATAAGGTGGCAAGTTGGTAGAGTTTTTAGCATGCCAGGTAAAATGCTTAGCGGCATTATGTTCATCTTTGTATTGTAAGTTCAAATCCACCAAGGCTGACTTCGCCTTTTATCCTTTTGGTGGTCAATTAAATAAGTAACAGTTGAGCACTGAGGTCGATGTAATTGATTTACGCCTCTTTTGAAATTGCTGGCCTTGTGCCAAGATTTCAAGCCAATATTTTATCATGGCACCATCACTAGAGAGGTGATCATGTCTTTGGTAAAAACTAGAGTGTTCCTTGAACAAACCACTGAATGGCATTTAGATATTTCCCTGTAAGGTCTGAATTGGAATATCCCCAGGTCAGTTTTGATATTCAGTTTTGTGAGGCCAATGGAACAAAAATGACTCAAATAAAGGGATGACCAATTGACTAACCCTAACCCTAAATGTGTGGCTGTGTTTCTCTTATAGAAATGTTGTTAGCACTCCGTCGCTTACGACGTCGGGGGTTACAGTTGATCCGATCAATGGAACAGCCTGCTCGTGAAATTAACGTGCAAGTGGCTGAGCACTCCACAGACATGTGTACCCTTAACGTGGTTCTCGGGGATATTCAGCGTGACACAGTGTGACAAGGCTGACCCTTTGAAATACAGGTACAACAGAAACAGGAAGTAAGTGTGAGAGAAAGTTGTGGTGAAAGAGTTCAGCTGGGTTCGCCACCATCCCCTGCCGGAGCCTTGTGGAGCTTTAGGTATTTTCGCTCAATAAACACTCACAACGCCTGGTCTGGGAATCGAAATCGCGATCCTATGACTGCGAGTCCGCTGCCCTAACCACTGGGCCATTGCACCTCCACTCTTATAGAAGTAACAGTCAAATAAAAGGATGGTCAATTTAAGTGACCTCCCTTTCTCAAAATATATCGTTCTTGAAGAGAAGTAATATGAAGTGGTATCAAAAAAGTTTCCAGACTAGTTCTGTAACATGCCAACAGATGGCAGCACATGGTTGAGAACACAGTGAGAGCTAGCAGTGACCTCCACGAGACAGTGTGCTGAGTGACATCATTGTGTTAACTTTGCAAGTTGTGAAATTTGTGCTTTTGTGATCAGGTGTATGCTGTAGTCTGTGATTTTTGTTACGGACAGGAAGCTGGAACAAAAAGCTGAGCATACTTCAGAAAGCTTACAGCAACAAAACAATAGGTTATACACAATGTTTCAAGTGGCATGGGCACTTAAAAAGTAGACGAATGTCCCTGAAAGATGAATGATCTGGGAGACCTATCACTAGCATCACCCATGGAAATGTGGAGAAAATTCGTCAACTTGTGCATGAGGATTGTCAGAGACCAATCAACAACAGTTTGACGTGTTTGAGGTGAGATATTTAATGAAAATGACTAAATCGGTGGAGTGTGAAGAATTGGATTCTGCACCTTGTCGCCAAGCTCTCCTCACTCATGAATTTGTCACCAAAAACAACATGGTATCATTTCCAAACCCACACTATTCACCAGATTTAGCACCTCAAGGAGAAAATGCAGTTCAAAGGTCACCATTTTAATATTGTTGTCAAGATCCAGAGCAAATCCCATAAAATCTTCAACTCGCTTAAAGAAAATGATTTCTAGACTGAATTTCAAAGGTGGCAGGAACACTGGGACCAGTGTATTGCTGTGCAAGGTGACTATTTCAAAGGAGATGATGTTAAAACTTAGGTAAATAAGTTATTATTTTTTTTTATCAAACACAACTAGACATGGAACTTTTTGATATTACCTTGTATTCATTGATATCCAATGGCAATCAGTTGGCAGAAACAACAGAACACAAATGACAAATACTTTGCAATATTTGTTCTGGTATTTGATGTCTGTGTTGTTTCCAAATCCAGCCAACATCAACTTTGCCCTTGATGTTCCCAAGGTCAATAATATAATATACCTGAGAATAGGTGTGACCTGGTGGAAGCGCTGAACAAAATATTTTCTTTTATTTGTTCTTTATGTTCTAAGTTCCAAGACAGATTTTCTTTACCTTAGCTATACTCATTATATACTCATTAGGGATCTTTTTCTTTCATTGAATATTCTATAAAAGCACTGCAGATTTCCCTGAAAGACACCATTTAAATACTGGGGTCAAAACACCTTCTCCTCTTTGACTTTAGCGCCTGAGTTTTGATATCACAAAGTTAAGCTGATCCAATTAACAATCCAAAGTCAATGAAATGAATTGCTGGTCGATTCTTTAGTACAATTAAGATATGTAGTAGCATGTCTAGCTTTAGTTGCTTGCATCATGATCAAGCCGATATATCATAGAGTGTTTGTTCAAATTCATAGAAAAGAACTTATTTAGTGACGGTTCCATCATAAAATAATCCACCTCAACCTACAGATGCTCTTGGAAGAGGTAGCATCTGTAAACAACACTGAAAACTAGCAAATATAACATTTCTTCACATTTCTTCAAACTGTGGACATTTTTGAAAAAGATGAAATAAATATTTTGAAAGTTAAATCTTTAACTTATTATTCTTTTATGTTAATTTTGACTAAAACAGAAAAGTTATTCAAATTTTAAAAAAACATTTCTTCCAAATAAAATTATTAAAAAAAAGTTTAGTCTTTTTACAGAATTGAAATTTGTGACAATACCTGAATTTCTTTTAATATGCAGGTGAAAACAGTGCTCTCAGTGAAATATTCTCCAAAGACATGTATCTTATCGCATTTGGAAGTCTGGGTGTTACATAGACCATCATCAGAATATTCTTTTACCTCAACTTGTGGAGATTTTATAAAGCAATCTGCTCCTTGAAATGATTGCGTACAATCACATTCACCATCTGATGAAAGAAAAACAAACACATCCACTGAAAAACTCCTAGCTTGTATTAGAGAGTAATGTTGTATTTTTTTGTTTTGTCTTTCAAACTGGCCCTAAACTGGCCCTAAATTCATGGATTTATTTTTATGCATCATACATCCTGTAGACAAGAACAGGATCGGTTCTGGCTTTGAGACTCATTAATAACTGCTTCATAAGGTTTCTGATAACATGAAGGAACAAAGGAGTATCTGTACAAGGTGGATGAAATCAATACAACCAAGAAATTTGTGTTCAATTCATTTGGCTATCAGTAGTTTACATGCTGATATGTATACCTTTGTCAAGGTACACATACATGCATACAACCACACAGAGCACACACATGCATGTGTGTGTACATGTGTGTGTGTGTGTGTGTGTGTGTGTGTGTGTGTGTGTGCATGCGCATACCATAGACTTCCATTCAGATTCTGTCTACCAAAGCAAAACTGACAAAGCATTGATCAACCTAAAGTTTGAGGAGAAGACACTTTCCCAGGCATCGCACAGTGGGACTGAATGCAGTACAAGATGGTTGTGGAGTGAACTGCTTAACCATCCACCTATGTATGTACCCAAATTACATTAGGGTATGTAACTGTACTAATAAACTATAACATAGCTGTTGTTATTGTTGTGGTTTTGTGTTAGGTCAGTTTTGACAGAATGTTTATTTATATCCATCATGGTACATACAAACAGAATCAACTGCTTGACAATGTTGTTGATTCATCAACGGATGATTAGAATTAAGGATTGGGAGGAAAGATGAGCAGGGACTTTTGTTTATTTAGCCATCTGTATTTTGAGTGGTTCTTTATTTATCAACCCCCACAGAGTGATGAAAGTAAACTTTATCTTAGTAAACTTTGAATATAACTCGTAACCAAGTATTGAATGGCATTTTGTCAAATGCTCAAGTGATTCTACCAATCTACTGTTCACCATTAATAAAATCAAAAAAGGATAAAATCTTTTACAAGAATTTTGTCAGGAAGGTAGTGTGCAAAAAAATTCGTAAGGGAAATTTCTATTCCCAAGAATATACTTATTTCTTTATATATATATAAAGGGCATTACTACAGAATAATACCACACACTAGACTTCCCAAATAAACACATTTTAGTACCGAATGCGAGGAAAACAACTTTTGAAAGAAACCAACATTTAAAAAAAAAATAAACTCAACTATGTATCGACCGATTTCACGATTACCAGAATGAAATCTAGTTTCCGTTCGTCAGCATAGTATAGTATCAACATATATAAATAAACAGAATCCTCACCTTACCAACATGAACACCCATGTATCCGACCAAGCAAAGGGAATGATGCTTATCTATATACATTGGTAAAAAACATTTGGTACTAAAATGTGTTTATTTGGGATATCTAGTGTGTGGCATTATTCTGTTCATCATTAATAGATAGAAACATTTGGACCAAGGGAACCTCTACTGGTAACTTTGTGAAGAGAATCAAGGATTATATAATCCAATGTGTACTTTTTTAATATGGTGAAGTGTGATTTGAGGATAAATTGGCTATTATATCAAGTGGACTGAGCTACCCAGTAGGGGGTTCATGGTTCTATGCATGTTGGATAATGAAAGAACAGCAACAACATCAGCAGTGTTACCATAGATTATTCATTAAAAAAATTAATTATATCTGTCTCTAATTACTAATTACAATTTGCTGTTGTGTTACCAGCAGGAGTTGATATAGCTTTTGAAAACCATACCTATTCATGCTATCTATTTACTGCTGTTGGATTAACTGAGCCATTTAAATGTGAATGCTGGTGACATGTACATAATTGTCTATAGCAGAAATAATTTTACAAAGAGCCTAAGTCATTCTCAAGTCTATTGGTTCACTAGGCTGAAGCTTAGATTAGTTTCCAAGATGTTTAAAGAATTAAGAATACAAGATTTAGTTTTAAATGGAAGACAAGACCATCAAAAGATCGAACTTCACCTGAGTAGGCTGGAGCAATGAGAAATTAAGTGCTTCGTTTAAGGCCACAAAATTTTTGATCTTTTCATCGCAATGCTAACACCCTGCTTGGCTATGTAATTTCATCAATATGAAAAGATCACCTTTAAATCATTGGTTTCTTCCTTTAGGACTGAATACATCAATTAATAGAACAAAAATTAATAAAAATGGTCACTTACCATTACACAATAAAGTGTTATTTGTGCAGTCATTTATGCAGAAAAAGTTATTGGTTATTATATTAGAAAAGTTTGTATTCTTTAACAGGTGTAGTTGACACTCATCTCTTAGATTGTCTGCAACTGCTACTGTCAATTGCGTATCATCTCTTATCTATTGATTGTGAAATATGAAACATTTTTTGATTTAAATTTTTGAAAATACATTGAGAAAAGTAATCTTTCCATGCATATAATAAAAAGGAAACAAATTTACGACAGATGAAGAAGGAAAATCAACAGGATTAATCTGTTGCTTGGTTTAAAACCATCCACTTAACCCTCTACTACTGTGTTGTAAACTTCCAGATCCTGTCATTGTGCTGAAAGTCATTTCTTCTCCTCTCTTCCACCATCACAAGTCTTGTGATGTAAACTGAAAGAACAACTGGAAGTTGATATAGACCTTCTTCTGAAATTCATTACTGGTGAGAAAATCTGGTGCTATGGAATTTGCAGATGTGAAATACGTGAAAGAAAAAAATGACAGAAGCATTAAAAGGCATCACTTCACAAGAGTTCTGGTATTGCTTTCATCATCATCATCATCATCATCATCATCATCATCGTTTAACGTCCGCTTTCCATGCTAGCATGGGTTGGACGATTTGACTGAGGACTGGTGAAACCAGATGGCTACACCAGGCTCCAATCTGATTTGGCAGAGTTTCTACAGCTGGATGCCCTTCCTAACGCTTTGAATAGTGAAAAGCATGCCAAACTGATGCACTGCTTCAAATAGAGAATACTTTGAAGGCGATAAAAGTGTAAACATGTAAAACTAAGTGAATAAAATAATATTGCAAAATTCTGGTTACTTTTGAGTACCCCCTCATATGTATGTTTGCCAATTGATCAAAGGGTGTTAATAAAGTCTCATACACTTGCTGTGATGAGGAGAGAGCAACATCTAATAAATAGCTTTTGATGACAATTGGCGATTAACTTGAAGATCATAGATGTAGTTTACAAGTAGCAAGGTATAATGATATAATGAAGTTATTGTATACAATGCTCAGGTGCACTACAACTCATTATGTAAAGTAACCCCAAAGTGCATGAACAGTACATGGAATAATGCACAGCAAGTGAACAGTGAATGAGTCATTTAACCCTTTCATTACTGTATTTATTCTGAGATGCTCTGTGTTTCTTTCAATTACTTCAAATATAACAAAGAATTTAGTAAAATAGCTTAGTTATCATTCAGCTAGTGTTAGGAACATAAATTGCGACTAAGGCTTGGTGGAAGATTTTAATTCAAAACTTATAGAAACAAGGCATTTGTGCTCAGAGCCAGAGCCAGTTTCAGTCGGTTTGGTAATGAAAGGGTTAAGAAAGAAAAAGGGAGATGGGCTGCATCAGGTGTACAAGTGGAAAATTTCAGGAAGCATGGGAATTTTGAAGGATGTAGTGTCCCAACAATTAACAACTGTGTTCCTCAAGGTTTCATCCTTAATCATATTTTTCTTCCAGAAAATGATCGGAACTTTTTGTTTCATGTTATGCACCTCTGTGAATGGTCAGTTGTCCATAGAGGCCAAACAGCAGTTAAAGAATCAAATGCAAGAAGGTAGACACCACAACGTTAACCAAAACACTATGCCCTATCTTAAATTACTTAATGGTTTTATTTGATTCTTCTTTCAGATATAGTTTACCATTCTTAGCATTTTCTATTGAGATATCTTCCTCCATTGTAGGAAACATACCATACAGGTGTAGGTGTGACTGTATGGTAAGAAGCTTACTTCCCAATCACATAGTTTCAGGTTCAGTCCCACTGAAAATGTCTTCTACAAGGGTTCCAGGCCAATCAAAACCAAGGAGGCTCTCTTGAGGTTGTAGATAGTTTCTGTTACCTAGGTGAACAAATTTGCAATGATGGAGGATATTCTGAAAGTATTGTTTCTAGAAAAATAATTGGGTGGAGAAAGTTCAGAGAGCTATTACCACTGTTGGCAACAAAAGAACTCACTCTCAGAGTGAAAGGTAGAGTATATGATGCTTGTATGTGAATGGCTATACTCCATGGTAGTGAGACATGGGCTCTGAATGTAGAAGACATATGTAGACTGGAGAGAAATGAAGGTAGATGTGCAACATCAATGCACATGTATAGCAGAGTGCAAATGTATTGAGAGAAAAGTTGGACATAAGAGGATTCAAATGTAGCAGTCAAGAGAGAAAACTACATTGGTTTGAACATGTGATGAATATGAATTAGGACAGCTGCATAAGGAAGTGCTGACCACTGAAAATAGATGGAAGAGGGAGACCAAGGAAGATACGAGGTGAAGTGGTAAGGTCCAATCTCAAGATATTGGGCCTCACAGAGGAAATGACAATGGACTGAGATGTCTGGTGATATGAAGTTCTTGAGAAGACCTGCCCACGTCAGCAAAACTGAGTTCTAGAGACGTAGTGTGTCCTACTCACACTTAACAAAAAAATTTCTCACACACTCTACCACAACAAACCAAACTACATCTCTTCTCTTCCTCACATATTTATTTCATGCACTAGGCTTACCTCCCCCCCCCCGCAATCCTGTCCTCTTGACCCTTTGCCACTGTATCATTTCTATCCACTAGTATCTGACCTGTGTGTTCCACCCACACCTTGTATGCCCGGCACTTTGCCATCATCTCTATACTGCTGTCTCCCTCTCTCTCTCTCTCTCCTTCACTTCCCTCAGGTGGGGTAGCCATGTATTTCCTTTGTAGCAGCGCACCTGCTTTGGTCTTCATTCCTGATCTATCTCTCCCTTTTTTCTCTTTGTCTCTGGCTGGGTAACTTTGTACCTCCTCTACAGCAAGACACCTGTTTCTATCTCTCTGCCGCACTATAACCTTTCATCATCTGACACAAGATCTCGAATGCCCCCTCCCCTCTCAGAAGATTTTTTTTTTGTCCTGCAAGTTACTTGGTGACCCTGTCAGTGCATGTGCTGCTTAAAATCACACAGTCCACATTGTAAAGTGGTTGGTGTTTGGATGGGCATCCAGCTGTAAAAACCTTGCCAAAACTGACCTTGCTTGTGCTTGTGCCATGTAAAAAGTACTAAGTCCACTCTGCTGAATGGTTGGTGTTAGGAAGGGCATTCAGCTGTAAAATCCTGCCAAAACAGTTACAGAAGTCTGGTGCAGGCTTCTGCCTGGCCAACTCCTATCAAACCACTACCCATGCCAGTATGGAAGGCAGATGTTAATCGATCGTAATTATGAAGATGATATCTGTGTGTGTGTGTGTGTGTGTGTGTGTGTGTGTGTGTGTGTGTGTGTGTGTGTGTGTGTGTGTGTGTGTGTGTGTGTGTGTGTGTGTGTGTGTGTGTGTGTGTGTGTGTGTGTGTGTGTGTGTGTGTGTGTGTGTGTGTGTGTGTGTGTGTGTGTGTGTGTGTGTGTGTGTGTGTGTGTGTGTGTGTGTGTGTGTGTGTGTGTGTGTGTTTGTCTTCCACTACCATTTGACAACTCGTGTTGGTATATTTACATCCCAATAACTTAGCTGTTTGGCAAAAGAGAGCAATAAAATAAATATTACGCTTAAACAAAAAGATAGGTACTGGAGTGGATTCGTTCAACTGAATTCTCCAAGACAGTGCCCCAGCATGGCCATAGTCTAATGACTAAAACAAGTAAAAGATACCTATTCTAAATTTATTTAACTAATTAAAGTCTTTAATTAAATGGTAATGGGTTAAGTCAGCCACCACTTTGATAGTTAGTCAACCCAGGGCTCTAGCAGAAGACAACTGTCAAAATTACCCTGTTGTTGGACTGGACCCAAAAGCCATACAAGTATAATATTGATTTATAAAGGGAACACATGGCTCTGAATTCTTTGGGAGAAAAATGTTGATTAAAATAAACCAAGAACTGGATTGCTGCTATCTTAACCCTGGAAGGGTAGAAATCAAAGTTGAGCTTGATAGTATTTGAACCCAAAACAAAATGATTTCACTAAATATTGTCTGTTGCTCTACTGGTTACCCTAATCCACTACTTAATACTGAATTATGGCCAGTGCTGGGTTAAACATTAAGCAAAATAAGCACATGGTTTAGGGTATTAAAGGAGGTGGGGCACCAAAGGAATGGTAAAAGGTTTATGGCACAGAAAAATGCAAAATCACTTTAAACTTGCTAAAATAACATTTGAAGTGGTTTATATGATTGAAAATATAATTTTAAAGTGTTCATGATGTTAAAATGAGGATATAATCAAAAACTTTGCAACTGAAAATAAATGGGAGAAAACTTCTATAATAAGAAACACAAGATTCTGTTTGTTTGTCCGTCCATCCAAGACCCCCGTATCTCAGTCTATTGTATCTCAGTCTACATCTGCTCTCCATAGACATATTATACCTTTTTGGAACCAGGATGATCTTGGAATTGAAAATCTGCCCTTTGTTTGGTTCTTGAAAATTCAAATTTTCAAAGAACTTACAAGATTTTCATTTAAACTGAATTTAAAGTAATACATATTGGTAGGGAAATAGCATTTTCGTAGGGTAATACTATATTGGTAGAGTAATATTGGTAGAGCACCAATAAATGCTTTATTATTATTATTATTGCACTCTAGCCTAATAGTCCACATGAACTGTGGCTTTTAAGTGAGTTTCAAATATAGATAAAGTGGAAGCATGCAAAAATAAGTGTTATTTTCCATCTTACTGTTAGTTTTGTTTCATTTTGAAAAATAAAAATTCTTTTTATAGTTTGTTATTGTTTATATTTCAAATTACATGTACAGGGGCACCAAAATCATTAAAGTGCTTAGAGCCTCAATGCGTCTTAATCCAGCTCTGGGTTTAATAAACAAACAATAATGAAAAAAAAAAGAAAGAAAGGATTCCCAATGTTGACCTTATCAAAGAACCATAGAAGTTGTTTTGATTCAAACTAACTCTTTCAAGCTTCTTTTCCAAAGCAGAAAGACAGACAGCAACAGAGAGCAGAAATATAAAGAGGCATCATGGAGTGTTTGCACAGGAAAAAAATGTTGACAAAAATTCTTGAATATACTCTTTAACTCATTTACTTGTTTCAGTCATTTGACTGTGGCCATGCTGGAGCACTGCCTTTAGTCGAGCAAATCGACCCTAGGACTTATTCTTTGTAAACCTAGTACTTATTCTATCGGTCTCATTTGCCAAACTGCTAATTTACGGAGACATAAACACACCAGCATCGGTTGTCAAGCGATGTTGGGGGGACAAACACAGACACACAAACATATACACACACATACATATATATATATATATATATATATACACACACACATATACGACGGGCTTCTTTCAGTTTCCGTTTACCAAATCCATTCACAAGGCTTTGGTCGGCCCGAGGCTATAGTAGAAGACACTTGCCCAAGGTGCCACGCAGTGGGACTGAACCCGGAACCACATGGTTCGTAAACAAGCTACTTACCACACAGCCAATCCTACACCTTTTATTTTTTACTTGTTTCAGTCAGTTGACTGTGGCCATGCTGGAGCACCACCTTAAGGGGCTTTAGTTGAAGAAATCAAACCCTAGAACTTGTTCTTGTAAGCCTAGTACTTATTCTATCAGTCTCTTTTGCTGAACCACTAAGTTATGGGGATGTAAACATGCCAACAGTGGTTGTCCAGCAATGTTTGTGTCTGTATTTGTCCTCAGCATCATTGCTTGACAACCAATGTTGGTGAGGACAAATACAGACACAAACACACAAATATATATATATATATATATATATATATATATATATATATATATATATATATATATAATTTAGAGAAAAACCACTATTAAACAATTCAATAATGAAGAATGTAACTCATACCCTCTAGAAAGTAAATATATCATAAAAACCTTATTCTAAAAATCAATAAAGTACATAAAAGAATAACTCGTAAATGGTATAAAAATGACTACGCACGTTTCGTGGCTATATTTTCAAATAGATAACTAATAAAATCAATTCGATTAATAATCAAATCGATCTACAATTAAATCTATTCAAAAATATAGTCACTCGTCAGGTCTAAAATAAAATATGAATAATAATAATAAAAATCAATATACGTATTGTAACTTATAATAAATATCAAATAGATATATAAAAAAGATACTTGTTTTAACAATAAATAAATAAATAATCGAAAAACATCTAACAATATTTCTTAAAATAAAGTCATAACTTATCTTATCGAAGAAATGCTTGTAAACTAAAATTTTAAACGTAATACGTAGAACTTAGTGTTGGATTTTATTCCCTAATATTATTATGATATATATATATATACACAATGGGCTTCTTTCAGTTTCCATCTACCAAATCCACTCACAGGGCTTTGGTCAGCCTGAAGCTATAGTTGAAGACACTTGCCCAAGGTGCCATGCAGAGGGACTGAAGCTGGAACCATGTGGTTGCGAAGCAAAATGCTTACCACACAGCTACACCTGCTCCTGATAAATATGAATAATAAATTTACAACAAAAAATGTAACTAACTAGACTAACTTTAAATAGTAATTTAACCAGCTAGAAATACCAGCAAAACATCCCTCAAATTCCTGCTGCTGCTTCAAAAAGGAAGTACACATGGTTAAAGTAGTAGCCATAGATATAATGTCTGAAAATTTGATAGGATGGTTAGTCATGGCAGAAACACCCTTTGATGATAGAACTGCTTGAATAGGAATAAGAATCGATTTATAAAGTCAAAAATAATCCAGTTTATTTTGGGGTAAAAAAATGTACTAACCTGGATATTTTTCATGCATCTGATGATGGATGAAACAAAAGCACTGCTTACATTAGGGTGGGCTTGGCATTTTGAAAGCAAAGTAGATAAAACTCCTTGACATAATGAGTTTGCAAGGGATATATTGATACCAGATTCTGTCGGCCAAGAAAATATCTGTAATTAAGATGAAGAAAAAGGGAAATTGTAAATGCAAAAAATATAGATCAATAAAATATTCAGACAAGGTTGTTACATTTTAAATGCCCTCTCTCTCTCTTTACTCTTTTACTTGTTTCAGTCATTTGACTGCGGCCATGCTGGAGCACTGCCTTTAGTCAAGCAAATCGACCCCAGGACTTATTCTTTGGAAGCCTAGTACTTATTCAATTGGTCTCTTTTGCTGAACCGCTAAGTTATGGGGACGTAAACACACCAGCATCGGTGGTCAAACGATGTTGGGGGGACAAACAGACACACAAACATATACACACATACATACATATATACACCATGCTAGCATGGAAAGCGGACGTTAAACGATACAACGGGCTTCTTTCAGTTTCTGCCTACCAAATCCACTCACAAGGCTTTGGTCGGCCCGAGGCTGTAGTAGAAGACACTTGCCCAAGGTGCCACACAGTGGGAATGAACCTGGAACTATGTGGTTGGTAAGCAAGCTACTTA
The DNA here is from genome assembly GCF_046866305.1 of Octopus bimaculoides. NCBI lineage: Eukaryota > Metazoa > Mollusca > Cephalopoda > Octopoda > Octopodidae > Octopus > Octopus bimaculoides. The sequence goes on along the minus strand of NC_142949.1, from coordinate 24,520,100 downwards.
CTACACAGCCACTCTTGCGCCTATTTCATTTCATAGTTAAACATGTGTTGTTGGATAATATTTAATCTTTACAACTACACAGCAACTATGTCATCGTCAGGTCAAATTAGATGGGGGAGTGGGGGCATGCACCATTTCAGTGCATTACTACATTCGCCATTTATCAGTATATTCCTGGGTCTTCTCAAGTAACCCATCAAGCATAGCATCAGTCAGTCCCCATCTCCACAGATACCTCCTAATCTGCTGTGACAATGCAGCATGTGGTTGAGCAATAGAAATCATGAACCCAACTGGGTCCTTAGTGAAGAGAATATAGTAAGCAGTGTCTAACTTGGATAGTCAAGCAACATGGCCAAACAATCTGAGCTGGTGTTCTCGAATCTTACAAGTAACAGGACGTATCCCAGTTTCTGAGGAAAGTCATTGGTTGGATACTAAATCTGACCAATAATAAATCTATAATCCTGTGAAAGATTAAGTGCAGCTTGAACCCTTTACCTCATCATCATCTTCATCTTAATCATCACATGCCATGTTCTACTAGAGACTTGGTAACCAATGAAAGTAGTTGTTTTGGTGGAAAGGGATGCAAAAATGGTCCCTACACCTTTCTTACAGAACATCCAATTCTAGCACAGGTCTAGAACAGCTTCTTGAGACAGATTTTCTATGGCTGGATGCAGTTCCCGCCTCCAATTCTCACTTGTTTCCAACCAAAGTTATATTTCCTTATAGCCAAACATATTCTTGCAGTATTGTGGAAATTAAGGACACTGCTTGCATGACAATGACAATCATTTTCCCAAAATCATGTGATGTCAGGACAAGGAGACACAAACATACACTCAAACACACATACATGCATACATATGTATGTGTGTGTGTGTGTGTGTGTGTGTGTGTGTGTGTGTGAAGGCACATGGCTTAGTGGTTAGGGTGTTCAGCTCACATTCGTAAGGTCATAAGTTCAATTCCCAGCAATGCATTGTGTCCTTGAGCAAGACACTTTATTTCACATTGCTCCAGTCCTCTCAGCTGGCAAAAATGAGTTGTACCTGTATTCCAAAGGGTCAGCCTTGTCCCATTCTGTGTCATGCTGAATCTCACTGAGAACTATGTTAAGGGCACATGTGTCTGTGGAGTGCTCAGCCACATACATATTAATTTCCTGAGCAGGTGGTTCTGTTGATTGGATCAACTGGAACACTCGTTGTTGTAACTGACAGTGCCATAAGTAGTATACACACATACACACACACACACACACACACACACACACACACACACACACACACACACACACGATGGGCTTCTTTCAGTTTCCATCTACCTAATATACTTACAAGGCTTTGGTCAGCTAGGTTTATAGTAGTAGACACTTGCCCAAAGTCCCACAAAGTGAGACTGAACTCTAGACAGTGAGGTTAGGAAGCTAACTTCTCACACAGCCATACCTCCACCAACAATAGCTGCAGTTTAACTGTCTCTCATCAATAATATGTAAACCACTTTGTGTCATGCAATCGATTGAGAAAAAGAGAGTGAGAGCAAGAGAGAGAGAGAGAGAGAGACAAAATGAGACTGTATGTGGTCACTCAATCTATGAGAAGTTGGAGCTAAATTTTCCTCAAATCACACATGCCATCTTATATAAAGGCAGGATACATTAAATAATATAATCTTCAATGTCATGGTATGAGTGTGGAGGCGCAATGGCCCAGTGGTTAGGGCACTGGACTCGCGGTCATAGGATCGCGGTTTCGATTCCCAGACCGGGCGTTGTGAGTGTTTATTGAGCGAAAACGCCTAAAGCTCCACGAGGCTCCTGCAGGGGATGGTGGCGACCCCTGCTGTACTCTTTCACCACAACTTTCTCTCACTCTTTCTTCCCATTTCTGTTGTGCCTGTAATTCAAAGGGTCAGCCTTGACACACTGTGTCAGGCTGAATATCCCCGAGAACTACGTTAAGGACACATGTGTCTGTGGAGTGCTCAGCCACTTGCACGTTAATTTCACAAGAAGGCTGTTCCGTTGATTGGATCAACTGGAACCCTCGACGTCGTAAGTGAAGGAGTGCCAACACAACACACATGGTATGAGTGCCTTTAATCATAGGTTTGCTCAGTCAGGGTTCAATGACAACAAGAAGAACAACACTGTGTGGTAAATCTAAAAATGGCCCTGATCGTTCGTCACCCAACTTTTACTCCCAATTGATTTATTAAGCTTTATGCTTATGTTTTATTGAACACTATTTTCCTCATCAAATAAAACCCACTTGTTTTTAAAAAAAGGGGACTTATTTCTATTAACTTTATTTTCATTTCATCATCATCATCATTTAACGTCTGCTTTCCATGCTAGCATGGGTTGGACGATTTGATTGAGGACTGGCAAACCAGATGGCTGCACCAGGCTCCAATCTGATCTGGCAGAGTTTCTACAGCTGGATGCCCTTCCTAATGCCAACCACTCTGAGAGTGTAGTGGGTGCTTTTATGTGCCACCGGCACGAAGGCCAGTCAGGTGGTACTGGCAATGGCCACGCTCAAAATGGTGTTTTTTACGTGCCACCTGCACAGGAGCCAGTCCAGTGGCACTGGCAATGACCTCGCTCAAATGATTTTTCACATTCCAATGGCACAAGTGCCAGGTTCAATTACAATTTCGATTTCACTTGATCCAACAGGTCTTCGCAAGCAGAGTTTAGTGTCCAATGAAGGAAAGGTTGGCATGGGTTCCAGTCATCGAATTTGGTTCAATTTCGATTTCACTTGCCTCAACAGGTCTTCGCAAGCAGAGTTTAGTGTCCAATGAAGGAAAGGTATACATAAGTGAGCTGGCTACACTTATAAAATAAATTTATAATTTAACTTATAAAATAAATTTGTCACAAGCTTTAAAAAATCTGGCTTTGGGCCCAAAACACAATCTGTTTACAATCCATTTTAACCATACAAACCACCTCCTTTAGTGATGTAATCTCTCTTCTCTCCTTTCCCCATTCATGTTTTCCTAAAAAAAACTGAAGATTTCTAAGACCAGCAGTATCAATCTCGCCAGTTCTTTTGAATAACATAAAAAATTTTTTTAATGTGAGCTGGCCAGTATTTCTGCTCAAGTAGGGTTACCAACAAACTAGAAGTCACAATGACAAGCACTAAAAATAATATGATAGTGCTTGTATCATTGTCTTTTGTCAAGAATACATTTCTACCTTTGGATCTTCATTTTCATATTTGAATTCAATTCGGTCTGAATTACATTTTGGGTGACTAACATCATACAATTCTTGACGCACACCTGAAACAAGCCAAAAAGAAAAAGAAAATAATTAATAGCACAATACAAAAAACATAAAAACAGGATAGAGTAACAAACATCCATTTCTACATGATTAAAATTGTCAATAACAATTAACACGTCAGGTGATTGAGTCTCTACCAAAACATTTTCATTCCTAACATTAATGTTGCTCCATGAACCACTCACACACACACAATTAACTATTGGCTGTCATTCAGAATCAAGAATTATTCCCTAACATCAGTGGCATAGATAACAGGGGAACAAGTGGAGTGGCCGCTCCCCAATGAGCACATTTTTCAACATTGGTGCCTTTCTAACAAATCTTTTAACTCTTTAGTTTCCTATATTCTGGTGGTTGTAAGTTTCATGCACAGTGACATTGTTACTGAAACAGGAACTTAATGCTTTCTACTAGAGGCACAAGGCCTGCAATTTGGGAAAGGGTGTAGGCTGATTACATCGAGCCCACTGCTTTACAGGAACTTAATTTATCAACCCTGAAAGGAGGAAAGATAAAGTTGACCTTGGTGGAATTTGAACTCAGAATGTAAAGACAGACAAAATACCGCTAAGCATTTCAACCGGCATGCTAATGATTCTGCCAGCTCACCGCCTTAACATGAACTTAATGAATATAAAATACAGTTATGTATGATATAACTAATATTTCACGTAATGTAAGAGAAATTAATTAAAAATTGTTTGGTATATGTGTCATGGTGCCTTTTATTTTTTTGTGCTCATTTCCCCTAACAGAACCTGGCTGTGCCTCTGCCTAACACATATCATGGTTCCACCAGTTAAGTGCTGATATATGAGGGTGGGCTGAAAAGTTAATAAGATGACTATGAAGGAATGATGCTAGAGCTGTGAAATCCTTTATGCTTTAATTTCAACTCTTCTTATTAAAGGTCTTAAATTTTGGCGCAAAGCCAGCAAGCTCAGGAATTGGGATAAGTCAACACCAGGTACTTATTTTATTGGCCCTGCAAGATGAAAAGCAAAGTTGACCGCAGAATGTAAAGATGGATGAAATACTAAGCATTCTGCCTGGCATACTAACAATTCTGTCAGCTCGCTTCTTTCCAGGTAAACTGACAAAGGTAAACTGCTCAAAGAAGACTTCAAAAGTAACTAGTAGTGACTTCTCTTGAAAATGGACAAAATTTGGCATCATGGTGTGATAAAGTACCTACAGAAAAAAGGGTTTATCTCCTAATGATGGTCATGCTGACATGGATGCTATATTAAGTGATGACAGGTGTTAGGGGATGAAATGAGGAAAGGAATGGTTGATGGGGTCATAGAGGATGCAGGTGGGCATGGGCAGGATCCTTCACAGTCAAGCATTAATTAAGGTGGTTTCAAGGTGTCAATTCTGCTGAGGTGGATGGGTCTTCTGAGGTACATATATGTATGTGTGTGTGTGTGTGTGTGTGTGTGTGTGTGTGTGTTTGTGTGTGTGTGTGTGTGTGTGTGTGTGTGTGTGTGTGTGTGAGAGCTTTGTCATCACTACTGCTGCTAGCATTATCATTATTGTTGCCATCATCATCATCATTATTTCCATACTTACATAGAACAAAAGAGAGTAAATTATGACAGAATTATCTATGATCAGATGCCCTTTCTGATGCCTAGCCCAGCCTGTTTCCAGGCAAGGTAATAATCCCCCAGTCTAACAAACTATAACAGCCCAGACACGGTCATGCAAAGAACTGGAAACAAACAACTCCAGCTGAATGAGTCTTCTATTTACAATGGTCGCACAATGTATCAAGAAGTCTGGCCATGCTTTTATACAGGATTGCAAGCAAATGGCATTACTTGCCTATGAAACTACTGTCTTTATGAACCATTGAACACACATGAAGATAAAAGGAATATAAACTCAATCTCACAGACATATACAAACTTACATACATATGTACCATACATTTATGAAGGGCTTCTTTCAGTTTCCATCTATGAAATTAACTTGTGAGGCTTTGGTCTAATGAAAGCTATAGTAGAAAATATTGTTGTTGGCACTCCGTCGAGGGTTCCAGTTGATCTGATCAATGGAACAGCCTGCTCGTGAAATTAACGTGCAAGTGGCTGAGCACTCCACAGACACGTGTACCCTTAACGTAGTTCTCCGAGATATTCAGCGTGACACAGTGTGACAAGGCTGGCCCTTTGAATTACAGGTACAACAGAAACAGGAAGTAAGAGTGAGAGAAAGTTGTGGTGAAAAAGTACAGCAGGGTTCACCACCACCCCCTGCGGGAGCCTCGTGGAGTTTTAGGTGTTTTCACTCAATAAACACTCACAACGCCTGGTCTGGGAATCGAAATCGCGATCCTATGACTGCAAGTCCGCTGCCCTAACCACTGGGCCATTGCGCCTCCACAGTAGAAAATATATGCCCAATGTAATACACAGTTGAACTGAAACCAAAGCAATATAGCTGAGCACCAAATTTCTTAACAACACAGCCCATGTCTATGTTTTCTTTTATTCTTTTACTTGTTTCGGTCATTTGGCTGTGGCCATGCTGGAGCACTGCCTTGAAGGGTTTTAGTCAAACAAATCAATGCCAGGACATTTTTTTTTCTTAAACCTAATACTTGTTCTATCGGTCTTTTGCCAAACCACTAAGTTACAGGAACGTAAACACACCAATACCAGTTGACAAGTGGTGATGGTGGGGATAAACACACACACACACAGGTATACGATGGGCTTCTTTCAGTCTCTGTCTACCAAATTCACTGACAAGGTTTGGCTGGCCCAAGGCTATAGCAGAAGACACATGTTCAGGGTGCCACGCCGTGGGACTGAACCCAGAACTATGTGGCTGAGAAGCAAGCTTCTTACCACACAACCACGCCTGTATATATGAGTTAGATTCTTGGTCTGTTTTTTCCATCCATCCTAGTATGTGTTGTATGAATGTATCATTAAGACATTTTTTTAAAGTTGGATGCTCTCCCAGCTGCTAACTCTCACCAGTTTTTCAAGTAAAAAATCTCTTCTCTGAAATGTTTGACCATGAAGCATTCAGATTAACTTTGTCAAATGCAATGCTTATTTCTTCACGTTGTTTTGAATTAATCATATATTATCTTGTAGCTTTGAAATTTTGATGATGCGACAGTTTAGTCTTAGAATGACTTTGTAAGGTAGGTGTGAGAGGCCAGATCTAACGACACTTTGAACATAAAATAGGCAGAATATTTGGGCCAGGTACAGCCAGTTTAAATACTAAAGGGTTAAAAATACAGAGTGAGCAAATTAGTTGTTGGCAAGAGAAATGACATCTCCATTTGTCATTCTGATTCTCAAAGAAGTGCATACACACACACACACACAAACATAAGCATACACACACACACACACACACACACACACATACACACACACACGGGCACAAACACACGGGCACACACACATGGGCGCGCACGCACACACACACACACACACGTGCATACAATAGGCATCTTTCTATTTCAGTCTGCCAAACACACCCACTAAGTTTTGGTCAGCCCAAAGATAGAAGGAAGACACTTGTCCTAAGCGTCCCATTGTGAGCCATGTGTTTGGAAATTGAACAAGTTAACCACACACAACAATGCCTGTGACAAAGATAGAATTATTTTATATATATGTGGACAAGATGGAGATTAGACACGAAGGAAGCTGAGTTGTATAAAATGTGAATACATAGAGATTTGAAGATGGAGAAGCGACTGAACGTCAATTGATATATAAAGGGAGAAAATTCTACTGGAATGGCAGCTGTACAATGGAGGTAGAAGTGAAAAATTGCTCTGTGTGTGTGTGTGTGTGTGTGTGAGTGAGAGAGAGAGAGAGAGAGAGAGAGAGAGAGAGAGAGAGAGAGGGGGGAGAGAGAGAGAGAGGGGGGAGAGAGAGAGAGAGAGAGTAAGAGAGAATATACCAATCAATTGATTGGTTGAGGGTTGTTAATGATCTAGTTCACAGATCAATCTGGGAGAGAGAAACAGACAGATAGACAGATCAAGCAGCAGGATAATTTACCATATCTTCCTCTTTTAGCGTCCGCTCGTGGACAGTATATTCTGTCTTGCTGTTTCCCACAAACAGGTAATTCTCCATCGATACAATCACAGTATTCAGGTTCAGGTAGACTTTGTGCATTGCCACAGTAACCGCTGTATATTGAGCTGGTTGAGTTCACTCTGCAAATATAAGAAGTTCAGTTCTGGTAACAAACCTATAACAGGTCTCAGACAAAAATACAAAAAGATCTCCAAAGAGGCACAGTCCCCTCAATGGAAGATATGGCAACTAAATTAACTTTAGATCATTCTCTAATTATCATCATTATCATTGTTGTCGTCATTATCATCATCGTTTAACATCCGTCTTCCATGCATGCATGGGTAGGATGGTTAACAGGAGCTGGCTAGGTAGAGGACTATCCCAGGCTAGGGTTTCCATGGCTGGATGCCCTTTCAAACACCAATCACTCCATAGAGTGGACTCAATATGTTAAGAAAAGAGGATACACTGTGAATCTGGTTATAATAGATGCTCTTGGTTTGAGTCTAAGTCTGGACGGTCATAGATAGAATATCTTTGAATATAGGTCAGTTTGACAGACGTTAAGCTGAGACCACACAAAAACTGTAGCAAAATGCTTTACCATAAAAGAATATTCAAATATTACAGAGATGTACTTGCATAGCAAGTGACCTGATCTGAGATCGTGTGCTGGAATGAAAACAATTGCCGCGTGGAAGGTGTTTATAAGCCATTTAAAATAACACACAAAGACCGTTAGATTCACTTCAACATTTAAATTTAATTTGTCAAAATATTTTTGTCACTTTGAGACTGCGACCTGTTCACTGACAAAATTCTGTGCTGCATCTCATCATCAGCACAGAATTTTGTCAGTGAACAGGTCGCAGTCTCAAAGTGACGAAAATATTTTGACAAATTAAATTTAAATGTTGAAGTATAATTTTAAATGGCTTATAAACACATTCCATGCTGTAATATTCAAATAAACTATAAGATAACAAATACTAGAGGTCTCTCTCTCATTCCTGTGTGTAAGATGGCCATTGACAGCAGAGTTCATCCATCTTTTGATAGGTTTTGTTACTCATTCATCTGAATGTCCAACAAACCCCACTTTCCTTACTGAGAAGGCTTGGTATAGTTGTCAGTTTAGTCAGTGACAAACTGACCTTGTGACAGAGCACTCTTACGATCAAAATCATTCCAGTTCTTCTGCATCATACTTTTTTCCAATCCTTGTAAATATCAGATGGCGTTATCTATTGTCTCCTCTTTTTTAAGAGAGTGAGGTATGTTTTGAGGGAAATTTAACTGCTATTTCTAACAGATAACTTAACCATTTATAAGCTTTCTTATTGACTCAAAAAAAAGAAAGACAGTTACCTATACAACAAGGGAGAGATTTGGTTAGTCATGCCATTATCACTGTACATGCCACATAAACCTGCAAGTAAAAAAACATTCTATTAGTTATTGTATAAAGATGAACTATATCTAATCAAAGTAAAAAGCAAAGAATATTCAGATTGTCTAGGTATGGTGGTGGTGGTGGTGGTGGTGGTAAGCTTTGGAAAAACATATGCTGAAACTCATTAATAAGAGATAAGTTCCTATGCCAAATAGAAACAAGACATATTTTGGAACTAAACTGAATAACATTTCTCAGCTTGGAATATTTTTTTTCTCTCAGGTGAAGAGTCAGTTCTCAAAATATTCAACATTATGCAGTAGACACTGACAGCAATGCAAAATTTGGTCTGACATGGTTGTTTACAGAATAGAAATTAAATAATCTATTGATGGTGAATGGGTAGAAGCATTAGTGTGTCAGTATTTTGCAGTCTGAGGTCCGAGTTCAAATTCCACAGAGATCGACTTTGTTTTTCATCCTTTCTGGGTCAATAAAATAAAAGACCATTCCAAATGAGTGACTTGCCAGAATCATTAAAACATCAGAGATGTAAACTTGTGTTATTTATTCTGTCTCTTAATTGGTCACTTTGTTAAACAATAGCCCTGTTGCAAGTATTTAACTTGGATCTCCAATTGAAGAATAGCTTCCTCCCTTTCTCCCCTGTGTTTCAAAGATCAACTAAGAGAAGAATCACTGGCATTGCCCTGACCTCCAAGACGAAGTAGGAAAAGGGAAAAGTTGCTGTCAGAAGTAGAAAGTTTAACATTCTAGGTCCTTGTCCTGCAATTCATTTCTATTGAAGGGCAGACTTTCTGAAAAGCTGAACTTTCTGCTCTTCCAATCAACTGATATTATTCAACATTCCACAAGCTTTCATTCCTGATTTATTGATGCCAATGCACATTCTCACCAATTTCTTTAGATTCAAAATTTTACTTATTTAAACATTTTGTTCAAAACAGATTTTATGTATTTAGTTTCCCTAGAATGTCTGACATCATATTCTTGGGTTGAGCCAAGCATTGTAAGTGAAACTGGTTCAGTATATTTCTGTGTGACAAAGTCCACCTTGTCACATTATGTGTCACACTGATTCTTCCTAAAGATCACATTAAGTGTTCAACAGATTGTAACCAACATTCAAACTGCACCGTTTTACATGCAAAAGCTAAATGATCAGAAATGAAGAGTTTTTCAATTCATTAGCACCAACAGGACAAGCTGTTCAACTAATGATTAGCAACAATTCCATCATAGTGAGATAATCTTCCCATAGGTTTAAAGAGTCAGCAATGCAGCTTCTACTCAGTCACTCAATCTACTACAAATAGCATCCAGATATCCCTCAAATTAGAAAGAAAAAGGAAAAGACAGTCATGGCTAGATCTCAATCTGAGCTGACACAGAGCTAAACATCTAGTATTAGGTTGTCCGGAAAGTTCGTGCCGATTTTTAAAGGAAAGAAAAAGGTCAATAAATACTTGCCATTACATTTTTAATCAACCAAATATGAACCATTTTGTTGCACAATACATCTCCATCTTTCCTTTAACTTGAAAATACCCTCTTCCCAGAACTGAGGTAGTTTCATGGCAAATAAGTTGAAAGGTAAGCTACTATATATCAGCACGAACTTTCCGGACAACCCAATAGTAGTAGTGGTAGTAGTAGATTAAATTTAAATACTCTTGAATTATAATTAAATTTTTTTAATTACAAAACAAAATTAAATTTTTAGTTTCTTACCTTCGGTGTTTTGTGCATCACTAGGTGAGGCTTCAATTCTAGCACTGATGTAGTGAGGTATTGTACCAACATTGACAGTTAGCACAGTTCCAGTTGAGAAAATTACCTGCCAAATAGATTGTATGTAAATATCTGATTTAGTTACAGGTAAGAATGCATAGTAAAATAATAATAATAATAATAATAATAATAATAATAATAATAATGATAATAATTGGTGCCCTGGGAATGGTAGCAAAAGAGGCTGATTGCTGCCTATCTCAGATACCAGGAAATCCAAAAATGGAAGACATTCAAGAAATAGTACTCATGGGAACTGCTCATATCCTATGAAAAATATTGTCTATGTAATCTCAAAAACATTTCAAACTGTAAGATTCTACCAGCCTGCTGCCTTACTACTGGTGTAATATTGGATTTAAATTTTGGCACAAGGCCAGCGATTCTGGTGTGGGTGGAGTGGTGGGGTAAGTTGATTACATCAACCCCAATGCTCAACTGGTACTTATTTTATCGACGCTGAAAGGATGAAAGGTAAAGTTGACCCCAGCAGAATTTGAACTCAGAACGTAGGGATGAGCAAAATACCACTAAGCATTTTGCTCAATGTGTTAATGGTTCTACCAGCTCACCACCCTCATTGCTTCCATATTAAGAGTTAAAATATCATGAAATAATATGTATGTATGTGTATAGCGGTAAAAAGACCCCATTCGGTCATGAATGACCATGGGATTGCACCTAGAAAGTTCCCCTCCGAGGCACAAGTCTGGGCAAGGTTGTTTACAGAAGGCCAGCAGTTGTCCATGCATACCAGCCTCTCCTCTCCATGCCATCGATGTTATCCAACGAAAAGGCAAAGACCGATACAGCTTGGCATCAGTGATGTTGCAACTCACTTCTACAGCTGAGTGAACTGGAGCAACGTGAAATAAAGTGTCTTGCTCAATAACACATCATACAACCTGGTCCGGTGATTGAACTCACTACCTCATGAATGTGAGCCTATGCTCTAACCACTGAGACATATGCCTTTTATTTATATATATATATATATATATATATATATATATATATATATATGTATATATGTGTGTGTGTGTGTGTGTGTGTGTGTGTGTGTGTGTGTGTGTGTATGTGTGTGTGTGTGGAGGCGCAATGGCCCAGTGGTTAGGGCAGCGGACTCGCGGTCATAGGATCGCAGTTTCGATTCCCAGACCGGGCATTGTGAGTGTTTATTGAGCGAAAACACCTAAAGCTCCACGAGGCTCCGGCAGGGGATGGTGGCGAACCCTGCTGTACTCTTTCACCAAAACTTTCTCTCACTCTTTCTTCCTGTTTCTGTTGTACCTGTAATTCAAAGGGTCAGCCTTGTCACACTGTGTCACGCTGAATATCCCCGACAACTATGTTAAGGGTACACGTGTCTGTGGAGTGCTCAGTCACTTGCACGTTAATTTCACGAGCAGGCTGTTCCGTTGATCGGATCAACTGGAACCCTCGACGTCGTAAGCGACGGAATGCCAACACACAGACACACACACATATATATATATATATATATATATATATATATATATATATATATATATATATATATGTATATATGTATATATATATATATATATATATATATATATATATATATATATATATAATCATCATCTTTCTTTTAATGTCTGCATTCCCCGTAGCATGTGTTGGATGGTCTGAACAGAGCTAGTATGCAGAAGAGCTACACCAGGTTCCAGTCTGATTTGGCTTGGTTCTATTATAAACTGATTGCATCATTCGATAATATTATAAACTGATATTATTAATCAATAATTGTTTTCAATTGATACTATGCATCTGTAATTCTATAATTCATTAAGACAGTGAGATATTTTAGAAACTACAGCACCATTTAACTAAAATGTTTTCATGTTTTTAGTTGCTTTCTCTTCATTGTTGTAAATCTCTTTCAACCTAGTGACTGATTAAAGATGAATACCAGTAATACACTGGGATAACTTTATCTGGTTACACTCCACTCCATTCTTTAACAAATTATTTTGTTATGCTAGACAGTTAAAAGAAATCAGTTATATACCTTATAGATTTTGCCATCAGCGATTCTTCTTATTTCTGTTCCATCTGTGAAGTTCGCTCCATTCTTTAAATAAGACTTCAGTTGGAATGGCGTCCATGATTGGGAATCAAGATTTGGAGAACATCGGTTAAAGACAACAACATCGACACCAGATTGTACAGCGACAGCACAAGTGCAAGTAGCCTTGTTTTTGCAATATCTGTTAAAGATATGGACCTGAAAAGATATGAAGCACAATGCAGCATATATTTAAATATATATATATATATATATATATATATATATATATATATATATGTATATATATATATATATATATATATATATATATATATATATATATATATATATATATATATACATATATATAAAATGGTGATGAGGTATATAAAGTGATTATTTATTGATTAGTGACTCTGTCTAGCAGAGTCACCTGACTGATAGGTTATCAGGTGGCTGTCGGGCTTCCTGAAGTTGGTGCTGCAGATTATTAGGTTGCTTGCATCACAGAACTCCAACAGCCTACTCTTCATTTCGGGAACCAATTTCATGGCCCTCATGAACACCATGGAAGATACCAGATTGCTTTCCAACATGCCCATTAAAATCTCCAGCTGCAAAGATGAGGTCATTGCCACTCGTTTTTGAGGTAGCCTCTAGAAGGGTATCAAAATAGTGGTCCTTCTGAGCCTTTGGTAGGTGCACTTGTGAGACATGTATATATGATTATATATATATATATATATATATATATATATATATATATATATGGGAGAATTTACTAAAAGAACAACAACAGACGAGGACAGGTGGTGTAAACAACAAAAGGATGTATTAGTTTAACGCTCGGGAATAGAGAAAGTCTTTAATATTTCGAGCTACGCTCTTCAACAGAAAGAATACGGAGAAAACAAGGAGAAAAACAAGGAGAAAAACAAGGAGAAAAAAGAGTTGAATGTTTTGGTCAGTGATCTATCATGGCGACTATATATATATATATATATATCGTCATCATCATCATCACCATCCTTCCTTTAATGTCTGCTTTCCATTTAGGCATGCGTTGAATAATCTAAACAAAAGCTGGCATGTAGAAGAGCTACGTCAGTTTCCTGTCTGATTTGGCATGGTTTCTATGATTGAATGCTCTTCTTAACACCAACCACTTTAAGTGTGTGCAGAGTACTTTTAATGTGGCACTGGCACTATTATGTGGCACCAGTACTGGTGCTGCCTTGCCCGGCACTGGCTTAGGGCCCTTGTTATGGGTGCTGTTTTGTTTTTTCTATCGATTTTGTAAGCATTTTAGATATATGGAATTCAAAACAGTGCCTAAGGTTGTTATTAGAAAGACGGTGGATTATTACACACACACACACATATGTATATGTGCCAAAGTATACATATATGCAGACACACACATGTGCATGCATGCATGCTCTAACGCATGCACACACACATACACACACGAGTGATGAGTTTCTATTCAGTTTTCAGCTATGAAACTCTACATAGGAGGCTGCGATCCCCTAAGGTTCATCACAGTGGGATTGAAACAGAAGCTACATGGTTGTGAAACACACAGAGCTATGCAAAGTATCATTTTATAATTCGCAAAACCAGATTCTATCAAGTTCTATAACCAAAGTGTAACAAAAAAAAAAAAACTGAAGATAAAGCTTTTACACCCAAAATACACAAACCTTATGTTGAAACTCTCTGTTATGGTAGAGTAGGAATTCTCCTGCATATAGATGTTCATAAAATCTGTTGAAATAAATAAAAATAAATGAGGTATAAATGTCTTGAATAAATGTAGCATTTAATTGATTAATTAAGGGTGTAGTATTTAATTAAGGGTGTTTTAGCAACATAAAATGCTTTGTTAATTGAAACATCTATTTAAATATAGACACTTATTTGAAGCCTTAAACTATATTAATTATTTAAATATTGCAATAGCATCCTCAACATCATCATTTGAATGTATCTGACATCTGTTTCATCACGTTAGTATTTCAACTGTATGATGAAAATTTGAGAGAAAATTTGTTGCAACCAAATAGATTCTCTATTGAAAATTTAAAGTGTTAGCGGACCATCAGACTTGTTCTAAATCGATCTAGTTGAATCTAGCTGTAAATTGTTATTGTTGTTGTTAGCACTCCATCGCTTATGACGTCGAGGGTTCCAGTTGATCTGATCAACGGAACAGCCTGCTCGTGAAATTAACGTGCAAGTGGCTGAGCACCCCACAGACACGTGTACCCTTAACGTAGTTCTCAGGGATATTCAGCATGACACAGTGTGACAAAGCTGACCTTTTGAATTACAGGCACAACAGAAACAGGAAGTAAGAGTGAGAGAAAGTTGTGGTGAAAGAGTATAGCAGGGTTCGCCACCATCCCCTGTCGGAGCCTTGTTTTCGCTCAATAAACACTCACAACGCCCGGTCTGGGAATCGAAACCGCGATCCTATGACTGCGAGTCCACTGCCCTTACCACTGGGCCATTGCGCCTCCACTGTATTTCATCACACAATGCTTTTCTTCTTTCTACTTTGATTCACGTCACTTTTACTACCTTAATGCTCATACCACCATTTATCCATTTCTATTACGACCATTACACACTTCTCTTTTATTTCTCCATGCACAAACTACTTCTCTTTCTGCACACCAAAAAATGCAAAATATGTGTCAGGGCTTCCAAGATTAAAAACAAAATATGCAAAATGAAGTGAGGTACTGTACCTGCTATAGAAGTTTGTTATAATTGGTGAGAAAGCTACACAAACAGCTTGTCTGTCTTTGTTAATAATCTTCAACTGAAAATTTTAAATATATAAGAAAATTAAGTGTATTCTGTTGTGAAATAGTTGGTAATGCGATCATTTTAACATGCAATAAACATGAACTCTGAACTATATAAGTGGACCTGTTCTTTCCAGTTTCAAATTGGCATTTATAACATTTAATATCAGAATCAAGTGTTACTCAAGGCATGTATTTAGTGCTTAACTTATTTAATTCTTCTAAATAACAATTTGGTAATAGTAGTGTTTAATGGCTTCTAATATTCACTGGACTAATCACTGGATTGTTATATTTCTGAAGATGCGAGCTACAAAGGAGTGTCCAACACAGGGTTTCTCAACTGTTTTCATCCCATGCTGTATTTTGATTTTCTAAAAGAACCACCACCCTCGCTCATAATGTATCACATCACGAGCAACAAAGTTAATATATCGTCATTTAAAGTCTGGCTTCCATTCAATCATAGAATGGATGGTTTGATAAAGTCTGATTAGTTGGAAGACTGCATTATGTACCAATGTCTCCATTCTAAGACTAGAGGCTCCTCTAAATGCCAACAGCTTAGACACACAGACCATAGCAGAACTGATGTACTAGACCACCTTAGTTAATGCAATCTTCCCAGCAGAAGGGAATCTTTTTGTCTTGCCCATAACTCAGTGACCCTGTCAGTGCTGGTGCCACATAAAAAGCACTTGTACCAGTGCCACATAAAATGCACTGGTACCATGTAAAACACACAGTACTACATAAAACACAATCATTACACTTTGTAAAGTGGTTGGCATTAGGAAGGGCATCCAGCCATAGAAACCAAGCCAAATCACATGACTGGAACATGGTGCAGCTCTCCAGCATGCCTGCTTTAGCTAAACCGTCCATGTCAGCATAGAAAATGGACATGAAATGATGATGACACACACACATAATAGATATATATATATATAGCTATTATGAAACACATGTAGTCATTTTATTATCTTGATCTTATGATATTTACTTTGTATTATATTATACTTATTTATTGTACCTTTAATTATAAATTTTTTCTATATGTGACAGTAGATTTTCATCAATGAATATCTGGGTACAAGACATTAAAGTAATTTTAATTAAAACATTTGCAAGTTTTATTCAGTTGTTTCTTATCTATGTCCCATTCTAAAGGAACCCACGCTGCCCCACCAAAATATTGCTGTCAATCCTTCTGATGTCCTGAGTTAAAATCTCACTCAGAACTGCTTTCCTTTTCATCATTTCACAGTCAATGACAATAAATCCAGGGGCTGCTATCATCAACTAAAAGCTTAGAAGATGATGCTCTAGCATGGCCACACATCGAAAGACTGACTAAAACCACTGAAAGAATAAGAAATACAATGGGATTTACCTTCAAAGTTTCTTGTTTCAGGTTTTTTACAAATGAATTGTTCTGATAGGCTTGTACAGTTAGTTTGAGTTGTCTAGTTTGGTCTGGGTCTAAAATCATATCATTTTTGGCCTTGATTGGTATTGCCAGGGGTAACCACCATTTGTCTTTGGGTATCTTGTACATGCATTTCATGCCTTTCAATAAAGTTGTAGCTTGAGCAACTTTCTGCCCACATCTATGTCCATTTTCTGTTTCCTCAAGAGCAACTGATATACGAATGTTACAAAACTGCCCACAGTACAAAGATGCTGGAACTGATGTTGTAAGTAAGATATCTGTAGAATTAGCACCTTCCATCAACTCAATATACTTTGGTGAAATTACCTGGAGAAAAAAATTTTAATAATAATAATGATAATAATAAAAAGATGGGCTACAGCAAATATTCTGCTCTATAACATAGATTTGCTTGTCAGTTGTTTGACCGTAACCAGTTGAGCATGTCCCTTGGGGGCTGACGATATGTGTATCTCTGATCACGAGCAGAAGTAGTGGGGGAGCATCATAGCCATGTGTTGAGAGGAATTCTTTGGGGTTTGGATAATTCACATTTGGAAACATGGGTGTTTTGCTCAACATCTTTAAACAAACCTTATTCAGGGACCTTTTGAGTGGGATGGGCTACTCGACCTGAAGAAAATTCTAACTGGGACCCACCTGCGAGGTCATGTGTTGTTTCTACTGATATGAGATCACCATGTCATGCACATATGGTTGTGAAGCATGTGCCTAGTGTACCCTTATCAGACGGGTAATCATGATGGGTATATTGGGCTTCGTATATTTTACCCCAGTGTCACTTTGATGGCATACACTGCTCTCTCACTCAATAATAATGGTTTCAAATTTTGGTACAAGGCCAGCATTTTCGAGGGTGGATGTAAATCAATTACATCAATCCCAATATTCAACTGGTACTTATTTTATCAACCCCGGAAGAATGAAAGGCAAAGTCGAATTCAGCAGAATTTGAACTCAGAACATAAAGATGGACAAAATGTTCCTAAGCATCTCATTTGGTGTGGTAATGATTCTGTGACTTTGCCACCTTAATAATAATACTGATAAGGGTTTCAAATTTTGGTACAAGGCCAGCAATTTCAGGGTGGGGGTAAGTTAATTACATTCATCTATTGCTCAACTGGTGTTTATTTTATCAACCTTGAAGGGATGAAAGCAAAGTCTACCAGACTGGAATTTAAACTCTCTGTTGCTCTCTCTCTCTCACACACACACACATCCACACACACACACACACACACATGCACACACACATACCACAAATATATCTCCTTCATGGTGTACAGAAAAACAATACTATTCAAGACATCTGAGGAAAGAAAAACAGCCAAAAGTATATTCATCAATTGCTTACAAGGGTTTAATCCTTTTGATTCCCACTTTGGCTCTACAATACAAACTTCCTGGCTTAGATGGATTTAAATTAAACCCTTCCAATAAATTTCCAAATTATTTATATTCCAAACATAATGGCAGGACTATTTTACTAAATTCTTCATTATTCCACAAGTTTAGTGAAACAAACACAGTATATTCCAGCAGATAATGGTCAGTTACCTTTGGGTCAATTTAGCCTTGGTCAAGGAGAGCTGATGGACATCAGAATATGTCCAAAATTCATTGGAAGTTTTGACTCTGGACCATAACACACACACACACACACACACACACACACACACACAGAGGAAAGCATATTTGATGCTGTATTAATTTCATTAACAAGGATTAAAACTGTTTCAATGCAAAAACTACTTAGATGTTTTGTTTGACGTATGCAACAAATATATATTCAGAATGAATAAATGAAATAAAAACTAAACAATATTATTATTTGAAGTGAAACATGGAATCTAAGAATTTTTTAATGTTTAAAAACTGACCTCTATTGACATAGTTAATGGTTCACTGGTTTTTTCAAAAACGCTGCCGTTCAGGCAATCTTTTTTGTCACAGATGATAACACTACATCTAACCTGAAATAGAACACAAATAAAAAAGAGATAAATTGACAAAATGAAATAGAGCAGAGGAAAATATATTTATTGGGTGGTTGGTGTTATGAAGGGCATCCAGCTGCAAAAACTGTGCCAAAACAGACACAGACGTCTGGGGTAGTCTTCTACCTGACCAGTTGTCGCACCGTCCAAGACATGACAACATGGAAGGTGGACGTTAAAGATGATGATGTTGATGATGATGACAACAAT
This sequence comes from Octopus bimaculoides, assembly GCF_046866305.1. Taxonomy (NCBI): domain Eukaryota; kingdom Metazoa; phylum Mollusca; class Cephalopoda; order Octopoda; family Octopodidae; genus Octopus; species Octopus bimaculoides. The sequence goes on along the minus strand of NC_142949.1, from coordinate 24,501,013 downwards.
GATGAAGATGATAATGATGTACATGTACTCAAAGCACATACATTTTGTAATTGTGTCTGGTAATGTTTACAGCATTCATGCTGCTTCGAATTCATATTTGAATTTATTCCTATGTATGCCTCACCATTCTATATATAGTCATGGATAAGCTATTCAATTTACCTTCAGTTTGTGATGTTGATAAGCCACAAAAATGGTGAAACATTGATGTTCATCACTCCTGAATGGGAATAGGGGTGAATTGTCTCTATGACTATAGAGTCACCTCCATCACATCAAATCACAGCTGACTGGTGAACTAGCGAAGCGCATAGATTGTGTATGTATATTCAATAATACGCAGAGGGAGTTTGGATAATACATAGAGGGAGTTTGGATAATACACAGAGGGAGTTTGGCAGTCCACTTGCATTCTCTTGTATTTGATGGTGTGCTGGCATGGTCAGTGGTTAACAGAAATACATGGGCACTTGCTTAAGGACTTCTCAAATTTATCCCAGTTTGTGTTGAATCCTAAAGGACTCCATTTTTTCCTTTTATGACAGGAGTCAGGATTTAAATCCAGAGCCAGAACAAGCATCACAAAGCTTTCTATGACAACTCTAAGGTGACATTCTATAAGACAAATATAAGAATAAGACTAAGCTTTGCTGAGAAAGTCTAATAAAACTAAAACAGGTCTGAAATTATTTCTTCTTACTTCTTATCATTGAACTTAATTAATATCAGACATTTAACTAATGCTTACTTCTCTTTACTGCATAAGTTTTATTAATCAATTAGATATTTTCCCATTTTTTGCATGAAGTTTATTGGCTCTAATCTGACTGACTACACTATGGGCATAACAGTTTCAGGGACATGATTTTGGAGTGAGATAACTTACAGATGTGGGAGGGAGTGCTGGAATGTTCCTGGCTTTAGGGATATCATGAAAAGCTTGGTTGGAACCCCAATTTTCTGAGTTCTTCAACAGGGTTTAGAAAAACTGAAGGGTCACTGCAATGAGTGAATGTGGGAGGAGATAATTAACCCATAAACTGCGATAGGCCACCTCAGTGGCCAACACGACAGTGCCACAGGCCACATGCATGGCCACGGAAGTAGGGCATGATCTGACCTAATTTTGATGACATATAATGTATGCACACAATACCCTTTCACCCCAGAAACAGTGTAGTCAATCACAGAAGGTGTTAAGGAACACTGAGTAATTTTTTCGAGTGATAGATCGATGTTGACCTTTACCCAAAATAGGCTCAGCAGTTCGTGTTACATACAGCAAAATCCCAGCAGTTCATGGGTTAACTGATCCTCCTGTATTTTCTTTTACCCAAAGCAAGGAACTTTTCAGCACTCTTTTGTATACTTACTCTTTAGCATTCAGATTACACTGCCAAATGTAATGTTTATTTTTTGACATTGTTTTGAATTAATTATGCATTATCTTGTAACATCAAGATTTTATGTTGTGATTTTATTTTCACAATGATGTTGCAGAGTAGGTGTGAAAGACCAGATCTTCTGGATGGTACATAAAACAAATAGAATATATGGCTCAGCTATGACCACTTTAACTCTTTATTATTCAAACCAGTCTCGTTCAGCTCAAATATGCTACCTGTTTCATGTTCAAACTGTCAAGATTCAGCTTCTTGCACCTACCCAACAATGTCTTACTAAAAATATACAATAATATCTCTTCTTCTCACCTCCCTCTCTTTCTCTGGCTGGGTAACTATGTACCTCCTTTATAGCAAGACATCTGTTTCTGCTTCTCTGTCATCTGTCACACTCTAACCTTCATCATCTGACACAAGCTCACCTCTCTTCTCAAAATTTCTTGTTTTGCAAGGTACTTGGTGACCCTTCCGGTGCTGGTGCCACATAAAAAGCATCCATTCCATATTGTGAAGTGGTTGGCATTTGAAAGGGCATCCAGCTGTAAAAGCTATGTCAAAACTAACCTCACATGTGCTGGTGCCATGTAAAAGTACTCAGTCTACTCAATGGGTGGGTTGATTGGTGTTAGGAACGGCATCTAATCATAAAAACCAAGCCAAAACAGACACAGTTGCCTGGGATAGTCTTCTCTCTGGCTAGCACCTGTCAAACTGTCCAACCTATGCCAGCATGGAAGATGGACATTAAATGATGATGATGACGATGATGATGATGACGATGATGATGAATCAGAGTTCAATATGGTTAGTCACAACCCTGAAAATGCAGGTAAGAAGACTATTGTCAACTCATTTCACTCATTCTTCAGTCCCCACCACCCACACGCATACAATGGGATTCTATAGTTTTCACCCATGAAATTTCATTCATAAAGTATAGTAAAAACAAAAACAGGCAAAATGTATTGTCATGAGTGGAATGCCTTGGAGCCAATAAGTTTGACATTTTCTTAAACAATAAGAACAACAATAATATAGTTAAAGTGTCAATTTACCTGAGTTCCAGGTAACAAGCTTGATGTAAATTTATCATTAAGAGTAATGACATTTTGACTTTCATTTGCAATCAAAGTCGTTTGGTCAACAATATCTTCATTTAACATCCATCTAACATAGTAAGTTGCATTGGTTACATTTTTGGAAAGATTTGGTAAATGGCATTGAATCTTATCGTCTTTCCTTGAAACATTCACAGTTGGTGGTGTAAATATAAGACTTAGTGACTCTTCATGAGAAACAACAGACACAAAGAGGAAACAAAAATAAAACATAGTTAATTTAATCATATTTCTGTTTATATATACATGCACATATTTTTGTATTCAATTTCTATTATTTCTCCCCTAAAACCTTAGATATAACTACAATGAAACAAAGTATATATGAATAATTTATTTCCATATTAATGATTGTATTTTCTTGTGTATTTTGCATGTATATTATTTGAATGTTTTTATAATAAAAATGTTATAATGAAAGAACGTTTGCCAATATTGCCAGTACCGCCTGACTGACCTTCGTAGGATTTTCGAGCGAGATCGTTGCCAATGCCCCTGGACTGGCTCTTGTGTGGGTGGCACATAAAATACACCATTTTGAGCGTGGCCATTGCCAGTACCGCCTGACTGGCCTTCATAGGATTTTCGAGCGAGATCGTTGCCAGTACCCCTGGACTGGCTCTTGTGCGGGTGGCACATAAAATACACCATTTTGAGCATGGCCGTTGCCAGTACCGCCTGACTGGCCTTCGTGCGGGTGACACGTAAAAGCACCCACTACACTCTCTGAGTGATTGGCATTAGGAAGGGCATCCAGCTGTAGAAACTCTGGCAAATCAGACTGGAGCCTGGTGTAGTCATCTGGTTTCACCAGTCCTCAGTCAAATCGTCCAACCCATGCTAGCATGGAAAGCGGACGTTAAACGATGATGATGATGATGATGATGAGGATGTTAAATAGTGAATGAATGAGCGAATGAATGAATGATCCCTACAGAGAACAAGTCCTTGAAGTTTTGTGTATTATGTGTTCTCCACTCATATGTTAAGCTGATTCTCTATCACCTCTTTCAAATGAACCAAACTACATTTTATCACACATTATGCCCACCACTCCTCCCTGCTCCCACAGCTTAATTCCATCTTAATTCTTTATTGCCCCACAAGGGGCTAAACATAGAGGGGACAAACAAGGACAGACAAAGGTATTAAGTCGATTACATCGACCCCCAGTGCGTAACTGGTACTTAATTTATTGACCCCGAAAGGATGAATGGCAAAGTCGACCTCGGCGGAATATGAACTCAGAACGTAACGGCAGACGAAATACCACTAAGCATTTCACCCGGCGTGCCAACGTTTCTGCCAGCTCTCCGCCTCTTGTCATATCTTTCTCCTGTCCTCCTTTCTCTCTCAACTGTATCATTGCTATCTGGCCATTCTCCTCTCCACCTACTTCCTTCTGCATTTCTACCTTCCCCAATTCATCAATCATCACTCATCACCCTTCAACTCTACCCAACTCCTTTTACAGCAGCAGGCTCTCTCCCTGTCCTCTCATCTTCTGTTTCCCATACAATCATGCAATAGCTCCATCTACCCAGTTCTACTTATCTTGTGCCTGGATACCACACCTCCTGTCTATCTCTTCACAACTCCGACTGATTATTCTCTCCTTCCTCTACTAAATGTGAACAGCCAAGCAGCTCTTCTACAAGAACCTACTCTGCACCCCTATTTCATGTTGTACCTCATCAATCCCCAGCATAGAGCTGACCCCACTTTGCTTTGGGGTTTGTACTCTTGAGAGCTACATGGTGTCCTCAGTAGTGCAGGAGGCACAAACAGAAAAAGCACCGATGTCACACTGGAAAGTGGTTAGCATTAGGGACACATCCAGCCATAGAAACCATCTCAAAGCAGATGTTGGAATATAAGGCAATTCTTGGACTCACTGGATCTTGTCAATCCATTCAACCCATACCAACATGGAACATGGACGTTAAATGATAACATACATACATGCATGCATGCATACACGCACACACACACACACACACGCGTGTGTGCATATATAATAGTTGTAGTTGGCTGACTTTTACTGATAAGATATTGGGCAGCTTGACATTGTAGTAGAAACCCCTTGCTAAAGGTGACATGCACAGTGATCAAACCTGAGATCACGTGCTTCTGAAGCAATGCCTGGTACCAGGAACCACACAGTGGTGTAGCCATGAAGTCAGTACAATATTGGTAACATGCTTAAATCTAAAATCTAACTGCTAACAGAACCTGTTTTCAAACAATGGGTGGAAGAAAGAACTAGAAACTACATTAATACTTACCTCCATTACACTTCCATTCCAGATAACCATAGTAGGGCCATTTAATGAACATTGATGGATATAATGCTCGGTAGGCAGAAGATAAATAGCACATTTTGAACGGAATGCTAGCATCAACAGATCGACACCAGAAGCTTGTTTCTTGTATACATAATCTCAGACATTCAGAATAGGATGAAACATTAGAAATAACCTTATTGTTATATCCAGCAATGGAATAACCAATTTTTTGCTCCACCATCCAGCCTCTTTTGCTGCAATGATCTAAAATGAAATGAAAACCAACAAGATATATAATTTCAGGGAGAATAGAATTTTCCTATGTAAAGTTCAATAAACTCTTCTTGGAATTATTTTAATCTATAAATACTATATGTACAAATTTATTTCCTTTTTAAAAATATTTTATTAAGTATTATATCAATATATCTTTTAATATATGCATCATATGAATATCACAGTAACAAGAAAAGAATGGATAAGTGTGTTAAAGACAATGCTAAAGACGATGGAGGTGGGTATGAAAGGTTTGTGGGTGAAGAAGAAAGTAGAGAAGAGTGCAAAATGGGGCCTGACATGAGACTCATAAGGTTAATCCCTGGTTTAGCAGAGGGAAAGGGCTTTAAAACACTTGTTGCTGTTGTTTTATATATGTGTGTGATATACAAATTAAATTATGATGTAATATATTAGATATATTGTCATCTTCATAATCCTTCTTTAACATGTCTTGCATGCTGACAGGGGTTGAATGATTTGACAGGATTTCATAAGTTGGAGGACAATGTCATGCTCCACTTAACCATGGTTTCTATGGCTGAATGCTCTTCCTAATGTCAACCACTTTGCAGAGTGTACTGGATGCTTTATTAGTAGTACTAGCACTAGTGAGGTCACTATATACCTCACAAGACTAAGATCCTCCTCAGCTGCATGGGACCATGGTGATAAAGGAGGTAGTTTTCCTTTTAGGTGTTGAGAGATTAAAGTACAAAGTGGGGGCAGGAACAAGTTTCTTGTGGGCAGGAGTAAATGTGAAGTTCTAAGCCTTTGAAATATGATAAATTTATATTTTATATGATAAATTTATATCCCAGATAATCTGGAATTTATATTCAGCATTTAATTTGTGAGATATTTAAGCATATTCTGATTATATACTCATATTATTTTTCACAACTAATTTTATCATGAGAGATGTAATATGCATCAATAGCATAGTGGATAAGAATGTTACTCTCCTTACTTTAAACATAATATTTCAAGTTCAAATCCAGTCTAGCACTATGTACATATCTGGCATTAAAGTACCTGATGACACTCAGAGATCAAACTGTTCAACACATAATGTGATGAATTGTAAAAGAGTGACAGATGAAAGTGAAGGAATTAATTAATTCCAGCCAGGCCATTCTTAACAGAAATTTGGTATTGTAAGATTAAATTCATTTAGTAACAATAGAAAGAACACATTGTAAATGTCAGGTACCAAGTGCTACAAATAACTGGAGTGTAAACCATGTTCTTTTCATTTGAATCAAAAATATAATCCATGGAACTAAATGTTAAACTATATTTTCATGTCTTTGTGTTCCAATAATATTGAAACAATCTTTGAAGACCATCTTGTAATAAAAGTCACTCAAATATCTATCCTGGAGAAGAACTTACCATTTTTGCATTGCCATTCATGATATTCAGAATCTGTAGCAGATGTATCAAGCTTGCTTGGAGAGTCAACAAAATCTTCAGCATTCAGATAACATTTTTTAAGTTTTTCATTGTAGTTGATTGACTTGCAAGTGTATTTCAGTTTTGAGATGCAAGCCTTTTTGCAAGCATTGATATCTTGCACAGAGTCCAAAATTTCTTTCGAATTCACATTTAGGAAAGCACCTTTCTGTCTCCTCCAAATCAATTCCAAACCGTGACATAAATCTGGTTTGAAACAAAAACACAAAAAAAAAAAAAAAAGAAGATATTACATGAAAATAACTATAGTTCTTTTTGAACAATATGTGAACATGTGTGTGTATGTATGTATGTATGTATATATATATATATATATATATATATATATATATATATATACACACATATATATATGTATATATGTATGTACGTATATATATATATATATATATATATATATATATATATATATATATATATATATATATATATAAACACACACATATATACATATATATATGTATATACACATACACATAACCACACACACACATGTATATATACCCATGTGTGCACTATTATGTTGATATACACATCTATATATGCACATGCACAAACATGCAGGGTGAAAGGTAATATACAGATAACATATGTAAAAAAAATATGAATAAAAATATATAGAGAGATAAAATGCTTGTACGTGGACACAATATAAAAAGCAGGTTCTATCTGTGATCTTGGAGGGGACCAAAAACGTAACAAATATTTAGCCATATGTGGACATGACCCAAAAAGTTTAGTTCTTGAATTTAGACATGTAGCAGGGTCTAAGCTGCTTTTCCAGATGAGCCATCTTTCCATATCACAGAGACTGCACTTTCCATTGCCATTGGTGTAAGGCTTACACTTGGCTAAGATCTTCCAATGGATGTTGTAATTTACACCAAGGACCAACATGGAGGCAACCTGGGTCAACTTCACATCCACATCTTATCCATGCACCCAAAGGACCCAACACTCAGACACATACGGGAGTACGTCCTCAGAAATGAAACTTCCCCAATACTAAATAGGAAATATACATAGTAGATATCATACCCCCATACCTACAGTTTACACAGGTAGAGTAGAATAGTTAGTAGGCTGTAATATAGATTGATGTATGTATGTGTATGTGTGTGTATATATATATATATATATATATATATATATATATAGATAGATAGATAGATGTATGTATGAGTGTGTGTGTGGGTGTATATATATATATACATATATATATATACATATATATATATATATATGTATATGCACATGTATGTAAGCATTTGGATATGAAAATAAACAGATCAACATACAGACGGATAGGTACACAGGTTATATGAACAGACAAGCACACACACAAATGAAGACTGAAACATGACCATTTATACACACACTTTACTTCACACAAGGACACATATGGAGACACACATCCACATATATGGAGATGAACATTCATACAAACAAACACAGTACATAGTTGCAAAACACACACACACACACACACATACACAAATACATCAAAACACACAAACACGGACATGCAAACACATGAATATGCAGAATACATACATACAAGTGTACACACATAAACAAATACATATCTACACACACATATATGCACACACACACACATGCATACATACATGCATGTATAGGTATACACACACACATGCACACTGATCCACACCCATGTGCACAAACAAACAAAAAGGAACGCAGTGTGAGTAACAGACAAAGTCAAAACTATTGAAAAGGTTTCAAAACGCAACGAAAATTTTAGAAAAATACAAGAGAAATAAGTGGAAATTTTACCGGTGAGTGTGTTAAATTATAATGCACCAAAAGAGAATGACTCTCTACAGACACAACAGAATATGCTTCAACACACGAACTCACATAAAGATTCTTGCAAACCAAATCCAAAAACGAAACAATAAAGAAAAGTTATTTCAAAAAAAAAAAAAAAAAACAGATTGATGTCAAGATTAAAAGACATTCAATGTTTTATAAATTCATTTCAAAAACAAAACCGAGTGAGCAGGTGAATGTTTTTTTTCGTTGTTTTTTTTTGTTTTTTTTTTTCATCTTGCAACCAACCTTTAGATGTTTGCCAGCCTCTTGCATCAATTTCAGGATCACAATACAGTCGACTCTCTTTATGGTTGAATTCTCCTTTCTCGTAACAAGTATAGTCAATGTAGCAATGGGTTTCCTGCCAGAAGATAAAAGGCATTAATACTAGATTAATTATAAATGATAATTATGATCATGATGATGGTGATGAGTAGGAGATTAATAATGGGGATCATTAACCATCATCATTATTAAAGCACCTGTTTTTTGCTGTCTTCCTTTATAGATTCAGTGCAGATATGGCATGAGGTATTAAAATTTGGATGGTGACTGGAAGCTGAAGGTTTGGGAGGAATGGAGGAATAAGGATTTAATCCACATTGAACTTTTAAACTCAAACCAAACAATAACAAAGGAGACCTACTGCAAGCAGCTTAAGTCAGCGCTAGAAGAAAAACAACCATCTTTGGTTTCAAGATGAAAGGTTCTTCCATCAGGGTAACGCTCAGCCACATACAGCAAGTATGACATGCCAAAGGCTGGAGCAGTTTGAATGAGAAACGATGCCCCACCCACCATATTCACCAGACATTGACCCATTTGATTATCATTTAGTCCGCAGTCTTCAAAATCATTTAAACGGACAAAATATGAATTCTGTAGACGAGGTCAGAACAGTACTGGAGGAATATTTTTAATCACAGACTAGTGAATTTTGAAAGTGAAGAGCCTTGCAAATCTGCCAGATTTAGGTAGATGGAAAAACATTGTAGAAGGAGAGTATGTTTTAGATTAATATGTTTTAGATTAATAAAAGAACTTTATCTTAATTTTGAAGAATAAAAGAAGTATAAAAAAACCCACATTATCTATGGATGAGCCAAATATGTACATACATGATGGCCATCCACTCGTGACCGAGGAAGACCATTGCCGACCTTCGGGAACATTGTGCGTTCTAGGACTAACTTATATTTTGCATTTGTGGCTCCGTTGGTGGCTAATGAGCCCTGCTCTTACTTATTTACTTACTTACTTACTTACATACTTAAATACATTCATACATACATACATACAATGAAATCTGCCAACAGGATAACCCCGGGGCTAAGGAGATGAAAACCCATAATGAGGTAGAGGCCATTACCACTCACAATATGAAAGAGTATTGGTGGAATGTCCCAATAAAAACCTCAATAAAGTGCAGACATAATAGACCGGATATAGTAATCTGGGACAGAGAAGAGAAACTCTGTACAGTAGTAGAAATCAGCTGTCCTGCGGATGTCAACATCCCACTAAAGATTAGAGAAAAAGAGAACAACTACGCCGAGCTACTGAGAAATTTACAGATACTCCACTCAGACTACAAGTTCAGATTCATACCCGTGATTGTTGGGGCATTGGGATATGTAACGAACTGCCTCAACAAAAACCTGGAAAAATTAGGGTTCTCAAAACCTGAAAGAAAAAGGCTGATTAGAAGACTACAGATTCAAGCCATCAATGGAACTGTAAAGATATGTAAAACTTTCCAAAAATTTAGCACATACATATGCATGCATCTAGACATAAAAACGCATCCATAAAACAAACATACAAATCTGCGCATACACTAACACCAAATACTGCACACACACACATATGCACAAATACCTAGATGGTGTTGATAAAAGTCCCAATGAAGGAGCCTTGAATCTATGTTAGAGTCCGGCTCTTTCTCTATGGATAAGAAATACAGAAATGAAACTGATTGATAACATACATATATATAGATACGATGGCCTTCTTTCAGTTTCCATCTACCAAATCGACTTGCACAGCTTTGGTTGATCTGATGCTATAGTAGAAGACACTTGTCCAAGGTGCCTCACAATGGGACTGAACCCAGAATCATTTATTAATAAATAAACGATATAAATGAATAAATAAATAACATAAATAATTGATACAAAGAAATAAAAGATTTATATAAGTAAAGGGAGATAAATTTACCTGAGTTCCAGTGTTTCTTGTTGAGTTTGCCTGAAACAGAAAATAAAAAGACATACAATTAAACAAGAGCATACACACACACACACACACACACACACACACACACACACACACACACACACACAAGGGGGTAGGTGTGTGTGAGGGTGTGGTGTGTATGTTGCGGTGGTGGTGGGCATGCAAATATAAAAGTGTAGAAATACATGGTGAATATGTTTAATTACTCAACAAACATTTTGACTGAATTATATTTGGCAATGTATTGATAGTACTTGAAATTCTCACTAATGGTGGCACATTCTTGCACACATACATATATATGCACGTACACACATATACAATCACATATTTAAGCACTTACATGCACACATGTATATGCATTCATATATGTATATCCTCATTAAACAATTTTAAGTACAAATCAGTTTATCTCACATGTGGCTAGTTGACCTGAGCAAATGACAGTTGACATCAGCATATGATGTTGACATCAGCATATGATGTTGACCCCATCATATGACAGTTGGCCCCAGCAAACAATATGAATGAATTCCTTAATAACTAACTGACTCAAGAGCATGAATTATTCCATTTTCTTCCTTTTTGATCAAGGATGAAAGATAAATTTTGCTTTTGCATTTGGCTAGCAACATACAACCTAAGCAGGTAATCCTAATAGCTTTATCCATTTGACAATTGGTAAAATAAAGACGAAGTATAAAGGTGAGCCAGATTTTATGCTGGGCCTATAAAAGTGGGGATGGGATGTTCAACTGGTACATTTGATCTTGGGCCTAGAGAACCAAAGAATATCTGATGGAGCTGTAGTAACGCCTGCGCATGCATAGAATTAAACAAGCAAGCGTTTCCCGCTCAATTCATTCTCTTTCTCGCTGGCCAGCGATTGAGCATGGACGTGTGTTTAAGCTGTCTCTCTACATCTTTCGGACTTACGCCCGACAGCTCGCTCACATCTATAGAACAACGTCCCAACAACTATGCTCATACACACAGAAGCTGTAACAAGAACTAATGATGTACATATTTACCACCTAAAATAAATGTTGTTTAAGTTGTTTAGTCTGGAGTTCAGCGTTCCGTTATATTCTTATTTTGTAGTAGGAAGTCAGGTATACAATCTAAAGATGTATAACCCACTTTCCTATAGAGCCATCCTTCAATAAAAAAAACTTCAGAAGCCCTTTGAATTTCAAGAGGAGTTTATCACTACCTTTGGGCCTTAAACCACCTTTGTTCCACGTGGGAAAATTTCTCTCAAAAGCCCTTCATATTTAGTTTGTTTTAACTATGCTGGACCATCAACATTTAAATAAAATCACAATAAATTTTACAAGTGGAATTTGGATTGAATCTTTGTAATGAGTACTTACCTTGTAGACACAATTTCTATCATTTTCATCACATTCAAAACATCCTGTATGGACTATAGTGCCATCTAGTGTATTGCTGCTCAGTTGCAAATTTGAATTTAGGTAAACTGAGAATTCAGCACTGGATATTTTATCCGTTGGACATTCAATGATGTTATATGTGATTTCACGAGCAGGTACTGTTATTGTTTTTCCAGTCTGTTCAAATTTCTACAAAAATAAAAAGATCTAGATGTATATCTTTACATATGTTTGTATGTATGTATATATATATATATATCTATATATATATGAGCTTATATTATAGAAGTGAATGTGTATACACACACACAATCACTTGTCTAATGTTTATGCTTTCAAGTAAATGCACTGAATAAAGGACTCAATATAGATTTTAGTGTGTGTGTGTGTGTGTGTGTGTGTGTGTGTGTGTGTGTGTGTGTGTGCGTGCGTGCGTGCGTGTGTGTGTGTGTGTACCCGTAAGATACAAAAATCCAACCCCAACTTCCACAGATTATATTCTAAATAAGACATATGTATGCTTATTCAAATTTGGACCTCTGATCTAATCTTACTAATTTAATTGATTCTTTGTTGACCCGAGCTTTGCAATTTGCATATGTTTGTATTGGTTAGTTTTGGTTTGGTTTTTCTGAAATTTCTGTTTTGGATCCTAAAGTAAAGGATGCCCATTTGTTAGTGTGCTTTTGTGTAAATCATAGAAAACCAAGAAGTAGAAATGGTACATCTTTTTGTTTCAAGGGGTGTAGAAATTCAGGAAACTGTTGATTTTGATAAAAGAATAAAAGTAAAGAAGGACATTGTAATCATATTTTATATCACTCTTTAGTCATTGCTCATATTCATTTTAACCCAGTGTCAAGTTAAAAGAAAATTGAAAGAAGCAAAGTTTGTATAGTTTCCAAACCAAAGAGAAATCAATATCCCAATTAGCAAACCGCTTGGGATATGATAAAATTTTGGGGTCACTTAAGCTATGATCAATGCAGGATAAGAACCCAAGTTACCTGTAGTAAAGTATAATACAGTACAGTGGGACTGAACTTAGAACCATGTGGTTGGGAAGCAAGCTTCTTATCACACAGCTATACCTGCACCTATATATATATATGTATATATATATATATATATATACTTTATGATATATATATATATATATATATATATATACACACATATACTTTATGATATATATATATATATATATATATATATATATATGCTGATGTTCAATCAAGGTGCAGGAAAGGCAGATCCAACGGGAACAGTAATCCAAGGTAACAAGAGATTCCGGCAGTTGGGTGAGATATATATATATATATATATATATATATATACACACACATATACTTTATGATATATATATATATATACACACATATACTTTATGATATATATATATATATATATATATATATATATACACACATATACTTTATGATATATATATATATATATATATATGCTTTATGATATATATGTTTTGTGGCAATACATGTTGCATGTGTTGTGTGTAATAAAGTTATGTTACATATTAAAAAATCAAGTTTTATGTTTAGAAAAAAACATAAGGAATACAGATCTTCAATCAGGTGCTTCGTTTTTAGCTTAAGCTTTTAAGAATCCTCTCTTCATGAAATTAAATAAATATGTTTTAAAAATAAAACAAAAAGATAAAAGTAAAGACTAAATAACATCATGAATTAAACATTTTATTAAAATCAGTTTTCAGACAACAGCTTCTCACCTGCAACTGAAAGAAATCATTATTTGTTATTATCATTACTACTACTACTACTACTACTACTACTACTATTACTACTACTGGCAGAATTATTAGAACATTAGACTAACTGTTTTGTCATATTGCAAATAGATTTCCATGTTTTGAGTTCAAATCCAACAGAGGTCGGATTTTCCTTTCTGCAAACCCTGACCAAATGTATAATAGTAGTTAATGTACCCATTCTTGGACAATCGTAAGGCATCCAGAGATGAGGTAGTCAGTTGCTTCTCTGGTTTTACCACAAAAGTGGTGGACAGGGTCAGTACTATGTTGTCTTGGTAATCTCTAGTGGGTTGATTCTGATCTTTGGCTGCTATAATAAAGACAGCCACTGGTGGGTTATATATGTAATTAGCCCTTGTTGCATAATTACCATGTAATGCCTTACTTTTCCATCTATAGTGTGGCTCTAAGGTTATAATTATTAATGGCTAAGCAACTAAAATGTTTCATCTACTTTTAATAAGGAGCTCTTATATTGGTTCAGTATCATAGTTGTGTTTGAAAAGTAATGAGGACTCTAATTAATTGAACTAATATGACTGGCACTTATTTTATTATCTTCAGAGGAATGAAAAGTGAAATTGAACCCAGTAAGAAATTTGAAACTAAAATATTGAGGAGTAGATACTGGAAGATGTTGAGTCTACTGTTTCCCCTTCAACATCCCACTTCATCCCACTTCAACAAGGTGAGTGCACAACAGGAGAGATCTCCAGAGGAAGAACTCCCATTCAGCAAGTGCTTCGGTACTTATACTTGACACTCTACAGGAGCCAAACCCACCCAGGTCATAACTCTTAGGTGTCCTGCTGCTTTCCAAATTCCTGTCTCCAGTGAGATCTTTGTGAACCTGAGTTCTCAAGTCTGTATTTCAGCCCACTAGGTCACTCTGACCAACAAAGGAACCAATTCTCTTCTTCCTTGTGTTTTCTGTAAATAACCAATAGTATCCATAATTAGATCCATTGGTAATTTCTCTTTGCCCATATCCACATTGAGCTCTTTTCAGCAATATCAGTAAAATATTATGCATCATTAGTGAAATGTGTTTAGTCTAACTTACTTCTTTCCACTGTTTCGCTACCTTCAGCAATAAAAGTGATGTTGTAAAATATAGATACAACCAACACCGCTGTTGGTTAGGTAGGATTACATATCTGCATTGATATATCTGCATTGATATGCATTATTCAACAGTTGTCCATCTTTGCAAGTCTTACCTTTCCACATTACTGATGTTAAAACATTTGACACCAGGCTCATTGCAAGCACTCTGTCAGAATGCAAAGTGCTGGAACATACATGGTAAGATATTTGGATAACGTTCTACCAGTTCCCTGCTGTGAATTGGCACATTTTTTTCATTGACCTCCAGTGAAAGAGTAGAGAGATATGGAGTAAATACCATGAGGCATTCTATCCAACATGCCAATGACCCCACAAATGTAGGTTTGTAAATACAGAAAATAAATAAATAAATAAATAAACAAATTACAGATGATTTTGATGATTGTTTTATAATTGTTTGATCAATTGAATTACTTCCTGCTCACTGAAATAGCATGCAACTAGCTGAGTATTCCTCAGACATCTGTAACCTTAACATAATTCTAAGGTAGAATTATCTTGACTTGAGTTATCAAGGCTCGACCTTTGAAATACAAGTACAATCCCTTTGATTGGCTTTCATACAGTTTCCCTTGACCCACTTTCATTCACAAGACAAGTGTCAACATAAAGTAAAATAAAGGACCCTTGACCAAGAAGTCACACTGCAGGATTGAACCAAGGATTTTGTGATCATGATGCAAACATTTTAATAACCACTGAGCCATATCCTTTAATTAGTGTATTGAAATAACAAAGAAAAAAAGAAAAAAACTTGATATTTCATGTGATTGAGGTTTGACCCCATCGTACAACACCTTAGGCAAATATCTTCATTTGTAACTTTGTGCTATCCAAAGCCTTGTTTGTGAAATGTGATGGACAGAAACTGTGTGAAGCCCATTGAAAGATTGTTTATGCTTTTAGCTGGTGATTAGTAACCCAGTTTACATCACTGCAAGACTCTTCAGTGCTTTTAGCTGAGTTCACTATACTTTAAGCATTTGGAACATATACAGCCCCTCTGTCCATGTTTATCTGGATATCTATAGTGGGCATTCTCTACAATGATCAAACTACTACTGAAGAACCTAAAAATATCACCTAAAGAACCTAAAAATATCACCTAAAAAACCTAAAAATAGCACCTAAAAAACCTAAAAATAGCACCTAAAGAACCTAAAAATAGCACCTAAAGAACCTAAAAATAGCACCTCAGTTTCTGATTATACTTCTACTATAATTGTTTTGATAAGTCACCTTTTTCAAAGGGGAAGTTTACTTGACCAGCTCTACTACACTAGCCCAGTTCATATTTTATCAAGAAAAATGAAAAGTAAATTAGGGCTTTTGCTCAATAATCCAGAGATTCTAACAATTTACATTTAATTTACTATAAGAAAACAATAACATTGTCCCACCCAA
The DNA here is from genome assembly GCF_046866305.1 of Octopus bimaculoides. Taxonomy (NCBI): domain Eukaryota; kingdom Metazoa; phylum Mollusca; class Cephalopoda; order Octopoda; family Octopodidae; genus Octopus; species Octopus bimaculoides. The sequence goes on along the minus strand of NC_142949.1, from coordinate 24,484,669 downwards.
CTTTCACAGCCCCACCCAACTTTCACAGCCCCACCCAACTTTCACAGCCCCACCCACCTTTCTCTGACTATTTTACTTTGTTAAGTTTGACAATTTCACTGCCAAAGGCTAAAGGGTCCTCGAATGTTTTAATTTGCATATTTAATGTATAAAATAACTTTATTATATAATCTAAATACTTTATTTATTGTGAAATATACTTGACAGCAAATCATGCAAACGTTTCGTAGTCTGAGCAGACAAACCAGTAATTATATTACTCTGGAGAATGGTGAAGGAGATGGACTAAAAAAGCCATTCAACCTTGCAGGGCTCAGACTTGCAGATAGTGATCCCTATCCTGATCAAACTAAGAAGGGAGATAATGCAGGACACTGGACAAACTTTTATAGATTCAGAAAGAAATTTATCAGAGAGTAACTGGTACTTCAGCTTGCACTTCTCTTGTTGGGTAATAAAGCCTGGCATTGACTCCAAGTTTACCAGGTTAATGTTGAAGAAAGTATCAGCAATTCCATGGATTCTCTAGAGACTACACTACAAGCTAAGATCACTCAGGATTTCTCTCAAAAATGTTTTATGGTTTTACATTAAATGGTTATAGCACTGCTTGAGTTATTTGGAATTATTTCTTTATCTTCGCACTTTTATCAAAAATGTCACTGTTATCCTATAAAATGAGTTCCTAGGTATTTCGTTTTTCTTATTAGTATTATTGTCTGTGATTATGTAACTATCTACTAGTCACTTGTGCAGAAAGTAAGTCAAACAGAAAGAAGAGATCTAGTGGTGGTGCTGCTAGTAGCAAGAGAGAGAACTATAAAGATAGATAGATAGATAGAGAGAGAGAGAAATCGAAATACAGTAATCCCTTGGCTATTGCGGGTGCTACATTCCAAAACCACCCCACGATAGGTGAAAATCCATGAAGTAGACATAGTACTGTGCTGTATATCATTTTTAAAATTATTTTTATAATTTGTATAGACTTAATTTATTATAAATGTAAAACAACACCACAGAGGAATCAACATAAGCTTAAATAATAAACCATGTGATAGTTGAACTGTGATAGGTGAATTGCAATATGGCAAGGGATTACTGTATAAAGGTATGTAGATAGAAAGAGTGAGAGAAAGATAGAAAGAGAAAGAAAGAGAGAAGAAAATGGTGAAGGGAATAATTAAATTAAGGAGATATCGATATTAGAAAGAAAGAAAAAGAATGTAAAGAGAAAGAGTGTGAAAAATAGAAGAGAAAATGAAAGCAAAAGAGAAATAAAGAGAATGGACAGTAAAAAAATCACCCAAAAGAGAAAACAACAGATGTATCTGGCAATGTTGATGCTCATGGAAATGATGGAGGTGGTAGTGGTTGTGGTAGTAGTGGTGGCTGTAGAGGCGGTTGTAGTGGTGGCAGTGGTAGTGGTGGTAGTTGTAGTGATGGTAGTGGTGGAGAAGGTGGTGGTGGTGGTGGTGGTGGTGGTGGTTATGGTGGCAGCAGAGTTGGTGAAGGTAGTGGTGGTGGTTGCAGAGGTGATGGAAGTAGTGGTGTTGGTAATAGCAGTGATGGTGGTAGTAGCAGTGGTGGTGGCTGTGGTGGTAGTAGTTGTAGTGGTGGTGTTGGTGTTATTATTGGTGGTGGTGGTTTAGGTGGTGTAGGTGGTGGTGTTGATGTTTGTTGCTGGTTGTAGTGTAGCCCAAGCAGCAATGATTTTGTTGAGGAGAATGGTAGATGTTGATTGTGGCGGCAGTGATGACATTGGGATGACAGTGGCGGCAGTGATGACATTGTGATGACAGTGGCGGCAGTGATGACATAACAGGGTCAACATTTTATTGTCCATTCTGGGTGATTGTTAATATCCATTCTCTTTCGAGTGGTTTAAGAATAGAGATGAATAAATTATACTGAGCAACAAAATTTGTATTTTTCACTTTTTTTGTCTTTGGTCAGTAAGTGTTATCTCCTCTTTGATTCTCTCTAGAAACCAGTGGCTGTGTGGTAAGTAGCTTGCTTACCAACCACATAGTTCTGGGTTCAGTCCCACTGCGTGGCACCTTGGGCAAGTGTCTTCTACTATAGTCTCGGGCCGACCAAAGCCTTGTCAGTGGATTTGGTAGACGGAAACTGAAAGAAGCCCGTCGTATATATGTATATATATATATGTGTGTGTGTATGTGTTTGTGTGTCTGTGTTTGTCTCTCTAGAATTGCTTGACAACCAATGCTGGTGTGTTTATGTCCCCGTCACTTAGCAGTTCGGCAAAAGAGACCGATAGAATAAGTACTAGGCTTACAAAGAATAAGTCCCGGGGTCGATTTGCTCGACTAAAGGTGGTGCTCCAGCATGGCCGCAGTCAAATGACTGAAACAAGTAAAAGAGTAAAAGAGTAAATGACAACTATTTCCTTCAAGCTTTGCTTTTAAGACCTGGGCATCAATGTTTTGAAACTGACCTATTTTCCATTACAGATTCCATTATTTTCCTATTTTCCATTACAGAATCAGTGCTGAGTTGCTGAAGCAGAAAGGTTGCTATAGCAAATGTTCTCAGATTTATTAGTTACCTGACCATGACCACTTGAGCATGTCCCTTAGTGCATCTCTGATAAGAGCACAAGTAGTTGGGGAGCACCAGAGCCATGTGTTGAGAGGAATTCTTTGGGGTTTGAATAAATATAACAAAAACAAAGTTCAAAGGAAATATTAGCCATTTTTCATACTTTCTAGGGGTTTGTTGTTGTTGTTGGCACTCTGTCGCTTACAACGTCAAGGGTTCCAGTTGATCTGATCAATGGAAAAGCCTGCTCGTGAAATTAACGTGCAAGTGGCTGATCCCTCCACAGACACGTGTACCCTTAACGTAGTTCTTGGGTATATTCAGTGTGACACAGTGTGACAAGGCTGACCTTTTGAATTACAGGCACAACGGAAACAGGAAGTAAGAGTGAGAGCAAGTTGTGGTGAAAGAGTACAGCAGGGTTCACCATCATTCCCTGTCAGAGCCTCGTGGAGCTTTAGGTGTTTTCGCTCAATAAACACTCACAATGCCCTGTCTGGGAATCGGAACCGCGACCCTATGACCATGAGTCCGCTGCTCTAACCACTGGCCATTGCGCCTCCACTTTCTAGGGGTAAGCAAAAAGGAAATAACAGTTGCTACACAATGACAAAAGTCATGTGACAGAGTGTTATATTTTCTAAGAAACATCCATGGATCCAACTAGGCATTATTACTATTATCATCATTTTTAATTATTATTATTATTGTTGTTGTTGTTGTTAGTTTTGTTTCTTTTATCTGTGAAATTAAAGAGAAAGGCAGTAAGTTTTCAACAAACTAAGTCTTAGTCTCAGATTTGATTTCATGTTGGAGATATCAATTTTACTTCTCCACTGCATATAGGTTGTTAAGGCCTTTGGTAAAGGCATGAACACCCTGACCTCCTCCAGCCTTGGTAAGAAGTCGGCGAGCTGGCAGAAATGTTAGCACGCCGGGCGAAATGCTTAGCTGTATTTCATCTGTCTTTACGTTCTGAGTTCAAATTCCGCCGAGGTCGACTTTGCCTTTCATCCTTTCGGGGTCGATAAATTAAGTACCAGTTACGCACTGGGGTCGATGTAATCGACTTAATCCGTTTGTCTGTCCTTGTTTGTCCCCTCTATGTTTAGCCCCTTGTGGGCAATAAAGAAATAAGAAATAAGGTCATTAAATAGTAGTTTTCGTTATTATGTATTACAATGCACTACTACAATATGCAACTACTTGTTAGAAATATGTCTACAACTGCATAACTGCTCTTACCTTGTCATTAAGTTGCTAAAAGAAAATCAAAGAAAACGTTAAAATGCTCAGAAAAACACAATAACCAACTAGGTTTGTATTATGTTACAACCTCAGCCTTGGGCTTTCACATAGGTTTTACAACCAGCGATGAGAGATATAAAGAAAATTTCCATGCAAATGTTGGATCTTCTCGAGATTTATATTATGTAGTAAAATCAATTAGAAGAGGGTTCTGGAAATTCCATGCAGAACAACTTACACAAATGATTTGTTCATAGTGATCAAATGTTTGTGTTGTGCATTAGCTCAGTCCCTCTATCAAATTAACATTGCCTCTATCATATTAACATTCAAATGTTGAAATGAACACAGAGCAATGTGAGATGAAGGTTTTGCTCAAGAACACAGCATGATGCTCAGACCAAGAATTGAAACCATGATCTTGTGATCATGTGTGCAACACCTTAAACTTTGGGCTTGCACTTTTGTATATACTCATCACAAAAAGTACCCCGTACAATTTGTGAAGTTGTTGCCATTAAGAAGGGTATGTAACAGTAGAAACCATGTCAAAGCAGACATTGGAACTCAGTGCAGCTTTCTGACTTGTCTTTTCATGTCAAATCATCTAACCCATGCCAGCACAGAAAAAGGAACGTTAAATGATGATGACAATGATATCTTTAGATGTGGGGAATAGCTTTTCTTTTAGATATGCATTACTGCAAATATGACTGTATTCACCATTTAATCTTTTCATTTAGGGGTTTTCATATTTTCATATCTGACCCTTGCAGTTTGTTTGAAACAATAAATTTCCTAAATTCATTTTATATGGGCATTTCTCAACATCATCATCATCATCATCATCATCATCAGGATAAGGAGTGTTGTTGACTTCTGTGGTGCCTCTTTTATAACGAGCAGCTTTTGTATGAAGATACAGATTCATAATATTACAGTATATATATGATCCCTTAATTAGCAAAATAAAAAGCAATATTAAAAACTTACTTTATGAATTTTGAAATTACATGTTAAATTTTGGTTACTTGGGACATTATTTCCATACACAATGAGAGATTCACATGCCCTTGATTGTTCATCACAGAATCCATCAGATTCCATTAAAATCAGCTCTGGAGGTTTGTTTATATTTTCTGAACAGTCAACTCCAGCGTACCCTTTAATACATTCGCAGGTTCCTGTAATAATAATAATAATAACAACAACAACAACAACAACAACAACAACAACAACAGCAATAATAACAATCTTTTCTACTTTACGTACACCGTCTGAAATTTGGGGGAGGGGACAAGTCGATTACATCGACACTAGTGTTTTACTGGTACTTAATTTATCAACCCTGTAAGGAGAAGTTGACCGCAGCAGAATTTGAACTCAGAACATAGCAATGGGCGAAATATTGCTAAGCTTTTCACCCAGCATGCTAATGATTCTGCTAGCTTACTGCTGTCAGTGATAATAACAATAATAATAATGATCCTTTCTACTATAAACACAAAGCCTGAAAATTTGGGGTAGTAGGTAAGTTGATTATATCAACCCCAGTATTTAACTGGCATTTATTTCATCGACCCCAAAAGGATGGAAGGCAAAGTCAACCATGAGGGATTTGAACTCAAAATGTAGAGACGGACAAAATACTGGACAAAGAGAAACCAAGCTGCTTACTGATTGATCTATCAAGCCCATTTCATTCCAGGATTGTAAAGAAAGAGGATGCCAAACAAAACAAAAAAATTATATTATCCTTTAAAATTTGAAATTGCAAGAATTTGGAGTATGAAAACTGTAAAGGTTGTTCCTGTAATAATTGGTGCTTTGGGAACTGCAGAATTGTAATTAAAGGTATAGAGAAATAGTTGAAGGAGATTGGAATAGAATGTCCTGAAGAGCTTCTACAGAAAGTTTGCTTCTTAGGGACAGGAAAGATTATCAGGATGGTCTTAAGCACTTGAAAAAGTATTGGGAAGCGGGTGTACCATTATTACTATTATCCCATAACATCTTCCCTTTTAAGTATTTCTTTTTTCTTAGGGAGTGTAATTTTATTTCTTTTAATAACAATAATTTTTACATCACCCACCTCCTATTTTTGAGGTTTTTTTTTTATAGTTACACATTAAATATTTTTCATTTGGTATCCACTTCCAGGAACTCTGCACATTTTCTTTTTCTTACACTTGTGCATCTGGGTTCAATTATTTGTAGTGGTGTTAGTACTTGAATAGTATCATATAACCATCTTATTGGTTATTCCATTCTTTTGGGTTTGCTCTCAACGAATCTTTTTTTTAGTTGGTTCATATGCCTCTTGTATAACCCTTTTCTTCCTTTTACCAACTATAGCATTTTTCCTATGCAGCTGGTTATCATGTCATCTTCCCAACTTTGATCTCCATTCTTATATGCCCTAACAAATACTTTTCCATCAATTTTGAAATATCTTGCTGTATTTTCCATTGCAATTTTTCTTTTTGTTGCCAGGCAGCAATTTGCTGAAGACTGATTCTAGTCTTCTCACAAACATCAGCTCCACTGGTGATATACCCACTGGTGTATTTGGATTTGCTGTCACACAATATATTCTTAAAAATTGTTGTAGAGTCACCTCATGTGTGACTTCCTTATTTGACTTTCTTAGGGCTCTCTTGAACATATTGACAAAGTATTCTGCTTGTCCATTAGATCTGGGATGGCATGGTGCCATAGTTACATGTTCCACAGCAAATGTTTCACAAAACTTTTTAAACTCAAAAGACACAAATTGCATTCCATTGTCAGACACTATTGCATCTGAGATGCCAAATCCTGCAAACAGCTCATGTAGGAAAAATTTGTCACAATTGAGGAGGTTGGCATTTTACACTTACAAATTTCTAGCAATTTAGTGAAACTATCTACTACTACTTTCTTTTGATGACATCTTGTTTATTTTTTTCCTTTGTTCCAACGCTTTGTCATTTTAGTTTTACAGTGCACTTTTACATGTCCAATTCTTCCACAATGAAAGCATACCACTTTCTTAAATGGGCAGTTTCTTCTCAGGTGTAGACCTCCACATGCAAAAGATGAGTTTGCTTCCTGATTCTAGTCCTGTTTGTACTGTATTTTAGTACACATTAGATTTCTTTTCTGTTTTGTATTTTCCAATGCACTTGTTTCATTTGGGAGCAATCTTTATGTTGAATTTTCTCTGTGTCGTGTCTTAAACTTACTATTCTTTCACACTCTTTTGATACTTGTTGCAAAGTTACAGATTGGTTTTATTCCAGCTTAGCGAGAATTTTTGTTCTTACTTCTGCATCTTTTACTGCAGTTAGTCCCTGAGTAAATAGCCACTTTAACATCTCTGGCATTAATTTGTCCAGTTTGAATTTTTCCCATTCTCTGTTAACTCTACCAGCATATGTGATGTAGACCTCCTCATTGTTCTTTTCTAAGTTCAAACATTTCCAGCGTTTATTGAACAATGAGCTTTTCTTGCAAAAATTTTATACAATATCTCTATTGAATTTTTAAAGTTTATGTCAGAAAGTTTTTCAGGAGTATGTAATCGCTGTAACACTCATGTTCTCCTGCTGCCGGTTTTCCCAAGATTAAACCTACTTTCATATCATTGTTCCAATCTCTGCTCTCTTTATTGAGGATCTATTCGTATCTTCTATAGTATACTTCAAAGGTAACTCCTTTGTCTGGTTCATACTTGAATTCTGTTTTTGAGTTTGCAACATAATCTGGTGAGAACATCTTTTCAGCATTTTTTGATGACTTACTATTCATTAATTCAGCATTTGTTGCTGTAATAGTAACTGTTGTTGTTGTTGCTTCTGCTGTTGTTGTTATTCTTTCAGTTGTTGTTGCTGCTTTTGCAACCTGAGCAAACAAGTCAGCAGTTTTTCCATAATTTTATGATATTTTTTATACCATAAAATTCACACAAAAAATTTATGTGAGTTTTGTGACTGCTTGTGAGTTTGTTAGTTCCTCAACACTACTACTGTAATCCTCTGTTGGACTGTTATCATTCCCACTCTGGTATAACAGTATAGTTAGTTAAACAAGCAAGACTACGACAACTATGATCATCTAGTTCATACTCTCTACTTACACTGACACTGACTGACAGTATTTATAGCTACTAACACATACCACTTATCATGTGGAAGGGGTGTACCATTATTATGATTACCCCTATAACAGGCGTCCATAACATTTATAATTTGTCTCAAACAATTGAGATCCATGTGATTCCTGTTTAGATTGGATTAATTGATATCTGAAAGAGCAAGGAGGACAATACGAGAATTTCAGAGTGTTATACTTCTGGGAGATGAGAAAGATTTAATTATGTTTGGTTCAGTGTCTCATTGCAAAACACATTTAGGAAGGCAAAAGACATAGAAGCTGGCCCATTGATATGGATATGGGGTTTGAAACGGGACAACAATCATTTATTTATTTTATATCCCAATTTGTGATCAATAGCTCATTGACCAGTCTCTGCTTCATAGCATTTCTGTAAGCAACAGTGACAAAAAAGCTTCTTACATCAAAAACAAGGAATCTTGTCCATAGACCATAATATTTCTTTGGTTTTCTTACATCTTTATAGATTGTTTCAGGATATACACAGAAATAAATGCAAATAGAGATACACACAGATATGTTTGAGGCCTGACACAGTACTGTAGCTTGTTGGATCCTGTCAAATCATGCAACTCATTCCAGTATGAAAAACTGACATTAAATGACAAATATAGGCTTAACACAATTTCTACTTTAAAATTTTTCTTACATACTTTTCAATGTGAGGCAATAATAGGAGCTTTTGCCTTAAGAGTCACTTTAACTGAACCCCAAAATCACATGATTGTGAAGTAAACTCCTCAACCAAACAGCATACATACATTTGTTGCTTTCACTGCCACTTGTTAAGGTTATATATTTGTTTTTTTTTTTTTTGGCAAGAATCAATTGTACAAAAGCTTACCATTTACGCAGGTACCATGGCTTTGACATCGGACAGCAGGACAAAAATGTTGTGTAAAATTTAATGGGAGTTGACCGCCTTTAGTCCACAAACTTATATCGCTCTGAACGACTAGTTCACATTGTTCCTTAATGCTTTCGCTTACAATATATGCCCACTTGGTATCATCAGTCATCTGCAAAAATAAAATAAAATGAAATAAAAAAACTGAAGCTATAACTATATTGATCCACACTATCAAGTGCTAAAGATTGCATTTTCTGTATCTGTTATAAGAATTGTTGTTTAGCACCGAGTCTGCTCTAAGCAATCAGACCTATGATGGAAAGCATTCCAATCATAACCAATTGCCCATTTCTAGAGAAGTGCCACAGTAAACCCAAGATCATACTATCCAAGGTGTTGTTCTTTTCTAAGGTGGTAATATGTGATTTTAGAGGGATTAGGCAGCTGTTTATTGTAAACCAAGTGACTAAGGTTGGAGACTCCATTTAGGGGTTTATCTAACAGGTACCTTATTCTTTAGCTTTGGCTTCTTTCTCTCATTGCGGGTGAAATTTCAGAGAAAACTGTGCAGAATCTTGTCAGTTGGATATATTGTTGTTGGAAGATAGACTTAATTGCATGCTTTAACACCACAGCTCCATCTGCAGCAGCTGCTTTTAATGAAGTTCACTTTGTTGCAAGCATTCCAGTCAGAACCCTACTGTTTATCTTTTACCAGCCTCAGATCATATGAGGAATACCTTCCTTCTCGTTAAGTAAGATTTCAAAATCCAAACTTTATCTATAATAATAAATGTGAAATTCTGTCTGTCCATTTGTCTCAGTCTACATTTGCTCTAAATAGACATATTATAACTTTTTGGAATCAGGATGATTCTGGGATGAAAATCTGCTCTTCATTTGGTTCTTGAATATCCAGCATTTGGATCAGGTCTGGATGAGGATTTGTTATATGCTAACAGTTGAAAATTCAAATTTTAAAAGCTCAAAAAATTTGTGAACTTACAAGATTTTCATTTGAACTGAATTTAAAGTAATACCATATTGGTAGGGTACCAATAAATGTTTTATTATTATTGCTTTATTTAGTTTATGGCTGTAGGACCAATTAGCCCATCACAGGAGCTAGCTTAAAAGTCTGCACAAAGTGTAACTTTTAAGGTAGTCTTATTCACTTAGCATTACATCACCTTCAAAGTATTCTCCATTTGAAGCAATGCGTTGGTCCAGGTGTGTTTTCCACTGTTTGAAGCAGTGCTGGAACTCTTGAAAGATGATACCTTGCAAAATGATGCCTTTTAATGCTTCCATCATTTCTTTCTTCACCTCTTCTACACCTGAGAATTCCATTACACCTGCTTTTGTCACCTTCAAAAAAAAAAGGTGTGGGTAAACTTTTAACTATTCTTACAATTCATGACATGCGTTCAGTCATGACTGCTTTTGATCTTCCATGAGGAAGTGAGGCACAAATTTTGCTGCAACTTTTTCATTCACAATTCCTCACTCAAAATTCGTTGGCAGAAGCTCCAGGACACACCAGCCATATCATCAAGTTTGTCAATTGTTTGGTGATGGTCCTCCAAGATCAGTTCATGAATTTTTATGATGTTTTCATTCGTTCAGGAGGTCCATGGTCAGCTTGAACGAGGTTGGTTTTCAAGCAACAAGTAACCATTCCTAAAGCATGGAAACCACTCATAAACTTGTGTTTTGTTCATGGCAGCATCCTTTTAAGCAGTTAGAAGCATGACAACTGTTTTGGCTGCTGTTTTCCCAAGGAAAAAACAGAATTTCATGGAAGCACACATTTCCTTTGTTTCAGCCATCACAAAATCAATGATCAGGGGAAAAGCACTGTAAAACAAAGACACACCACATGGGAGTATGATCCCACTGGACAACACTGGTTGGCAAACTGATACCTGATTGATGCATTAAGTGGTTTCTAGTGGCAGAAGCCTGAACCACAACAGGTTTGTCTCAGAGAATGCTTCCTGTTTCTTTCAGGCATACAATGTTCCAAAAACTGATTTACATTGTCGAAAATATATCGGAATGAGTCAAAATCCTAAAACAGAACTAAAATCTCCCCAGTATATTACTGATTATTGTACTTGTATCATAGATTTTATTTTTCTCAATTTTGATGGAATGAAATGCAAAGACAAACCCTGATAGAATTTTAAGCCCAGAAATCACAAAAAAAACAAAACAGATGCAACGTTGCAATGTGTTCATTCTTCATCAATAACATACTTGCTACCACTTGGAAGACAAGCAGCCACTGCCACCCCAACCCCAACACTATCACCACCACCACCATCATCAAAGATCAATTACCACACCACCACCATAACCACCAAAGAAACAATATTGTAACTCAGTGTCTTTTAAAATAAAACCATCAGAGTCACTAGAACACAACAACAACAAACTAAAAGAAATACATATAATCTAGACCAGGATTGCCCAGGCTAGTAATAGAGACACATTTCTCTGTTTTACATCTTTGCATTAGATTCAAACTTACCTGAATGTCCTCAATACAGGATTTTATACCTAATTCATAGTAAACACCTTTGAGAGACTTGCAGCTGGTAATTACTTTATATGAGCGTCTGCACGTGTGTTCAGCATCAATGAATATCATTCCACTCTTTGTTGGCCAAGTATATGTCTAAAATGAGAAATCACATTAGCAATAAACAAATTTGAGATTTGCCAGAAAATTAATTGGTTAAACACAAATGTTCACACAAATGCATCATCATCACCATCACTTTTTTTTGTCTGCTTTTTCTCTTTTTATGCTGTCATGGGTTGGACGACACTTCTTAAGGCAATAATCTAAGGCTAGGGAGCCATTCCTGTTACCAATCAATCCTTCCATTTTTTTCAAGGTATCTTTTGTATCACTCAGTCCTTTCACATCAAACTGTTGATAAAGAGACACGAGGACAGCTGTATAAAGAAGCCCTGGTTCCTTAAAGTGAATGGAACTTGTGGAAGATAGAAACCCAGAAAGATATGGGATGAAGTAGTGAGGGCTGATCTCAAGATGTTGAGCCTCACAAAAATGACAAAGGATAGAGAAGATCAGAAGTTCACTGTGTGTGAGGAGATTGTCTATCACAGCAATAGTGAGATCCAAAAAGCATTATGTTCATACCTGTTCATGCTAGGTCCTGCTCCTGTACCCAATCTGCTCCCACCAAGCACTCCCACATATCTCGTCCTCTTCCCACCCAACCTTGTATCACTCTTCTATGACAGTACTTAACTGCTGTCATTGCATGTGAACAGAATCAACACATATTTCATTCCAATCCTTTTTGGCACTAACAGTTACCCACTTTTTCCTCCCAAACTACTTCCTTTGAAACCTCATTTCTCATTCCAATTATTATCCCTCTCCACACTACTTTATGCTGGTCATCCCTTTTTCTGTACCTTCAGTTATCTTTCCCTCCCACCTGAACTACATCTTAGGACTGCCATACGCTATCTTCAACACCTCTCAAAGGTGCTATGATTTTTAATACATCCTTCAATCTGTCATTCATGATCCCCACTGTCAGTGTTGCCTTATTTACTGAAATTTCATTTCAACAGAAGTTACAACAATATGTCCTTTTGTTGAAATGAAATTTCAGTAAATTTCTATATCTTTGTGCAGCTGATGATTGCTCTGCATTTTACATTTAATTTAATGTTCACATTGCTTAAATAAATGGAGTCGCATGAAACGATCGTACTGCATTAACTTTGGATATCCTTGTTGCTTATTTTGATTTTATATATATATAATTTCAGGCCTTGTGCCTACAATAGAAAGGATTATTAGCAGTGGAGGTGGTTGCTTCAAAAGTATAGCTGTCAAGGTAACACTGGGTTAGAGAAGGTATTACGTCTGCTGACAACAAAGGTCTTCTCCTGCAGAATGACAAGCAGATTGTACCTTCAACCATTAGTACTTAATTTTCTCTAATTTCACCCTTTGTTTAGTACCAACTAAAACGCTCTCAGCTGGGCCACTTCTAATAGCATATCTTCCACAACATTTTTTTTCCTTTCACCAATTCATTCTGGTGTGTCAATAATCATCACTCTCATCTATTCCCTTCTTCAATCATCTGAGTCAAAATATGCATTCTAAGTAAATTGGGTACTCTTTAAATTTACAATGCACTCCATCTCCTGGTGGAGCTGGTGCTTAGTGTAGCAAAGCACTTTTTCCACCCCATGCACCTTCAAGAGAGACAGGTAAGTGATTAAAAGAAGAATAAGGTTCAGAGCTACCTTTAGCTCTGTCACACTGAGGGCTATTCAACTTCCCTAGTATTGGTTCCACAAGAAAGTGCACGCAATACTTTGTAAAAAGGATAGTAAATGAGAAAGTTTAATGTTGTGAGGTCTCTTTAGTCCTATCAATCTGTCTGGTGCTGCTATCATGGGAAAATGCTTATAGTACACTGTGTAAAGTGGATGGAGACAGGAAAGGCATCCAGCTACAGAAACCAAACCAGATGACATGAGTCCCAGTCTAGGAGAATTGTGGTACAAAATGAGAAATGATTTGGACAGTCATGTCATGACTAATGTATACTAGCAAGGGAAGCAGATATAAAATGATGATCAACATTACACACACACAAGCACTCACATTTATGTTACAGACTCACATTAAAAACATACATGTTGCTTACCTGGGGAACATATGTTTGATCATAAGCGAATGGAGGATCTAGCTTCAGATTAACTATCTTCAAGCATTTAGCAGGGAAAGTGAGTCGTTGCAACATGTCCCTTGTGATATCTTTACCTGAGTTAATAAGGAAAATTATTTTTTATTCACTAATGTAATTAGAGAATATTTTCTGACCAAAAGATTAGTAACCTAGTATTATAGCTCTTTTGTTAACCTTGTTCATACCTGAACATGGTCAGCAACAGAGGCCTTAGATATAAAAATATATGATAAAAGGAAATAATTTATGTATATGAAAAACTAGAAAAATAATCTCTTACCACTATTTTCAAATGGACAGAGAAATGTGTCTCTATCATTAGCACAAGTGCCACTTCCTGATTTGCAAGAGCAATACAATGGTAGTTCATTTATTTCAAAATCTTCCTTTCCTTCTGGGCAGAAGCCATTATAGATTGTGTCTTTTGGATCAACTCTGCAATATTGATAGAAGGTGTGTGGATTAATATAGTTAAATAAGTGAAACAAATGTGGCTGTGGGGTACGGGGCTTGCTTCCTATCCACAAGTCCCACTGCATGGTACCTTAAACAAGTGACTTCTACTTTAGCTTTGGGTTAACCAAAGCCTTGTGAGTGGATTTGGAAGATGGAAACTGAAAGAAGCTTGTTGTGTATGCTTATATAGCGATCAATTTAAACAAGCATTCATTGAGTTTATTCCTCTCCCACTTCTGTCACATTCAAACAATTCACACATAAATATAATGCATTATCCAACAACAATGAATTTCATACTGACAGGGCAACCAAAGTGGAAGAAGAGTACATCTAGGTACACTCACAGATATTTTTATTAATGCACAAACAAAAACAAAACAAAACAAAACAAAATGCTTTCATTTTACAGTTTTCAAGAAAAAAGAAAAGCAACTGCTGAATGTTGCATTTTTTATGTAATTTTCATTGTTGCATGGACACTTTTTTCCAACAATTTTTCAGTCAGACAGACCGGCAAGTAAGCTTTCGATCGCACCTGCACTTCGCCGGCGGAACTACGCCGGCCGACCGTCTTTCCGCCGCCCAGTCAATTGAAATAATGATAATGATAATAATAATAATAATAATAATAATGATAATAATAATGATAATAATAATGATAATAATAATAATAATAATGATAATAATAATAATAATGATAATAATAATGATAATAATAATAATGATGATAATAATGATGATAATAATAATAATGATGATAATAATAATGATACCTGGACACGACAAGATCCCCAATTTCTGGTTAAAACACCTGCCAGCAATGCATAAAAAGCTGGCAGAAAACTTTAACAACATAATAGCAGATCCAGAGACAATGCCTGAATGGCTCACAAAAGGGAAAACCATCTTAATCCCCAAATCCACGGAAACGGAGAAACCACAAAACTATAGACCTATAACCTGTCTCCCTACGATCTACAAAGCCTTTACTGCAATAATATCGCAGAGATTGAGTAAACACCTGGAAAATAACAACCTGTTTCCAGAAGAGCAGAAGGGATGCTGCAAGGGCTCATACGGCTGTAAAGATCAATTATTGATCAATAAAGCCATAACTGAAGACAGCCGCAGAAAGAAGAAAGGCCTCAGTATGGCCTGGGTGGACTACCAAAAGGCTTTCGACAGTGTTCCCCACACGTGGATTCTGGAAACACTAGCCATAAACAAGGTGGCACCAATTATCATAAAATACATAGAGCACTCAATGAACAAATGGCAGACAGTGCTACAGCTCCAAACAAAAGAGGGACTTGTGAAAACGAAAGCCATCCCCATTAGAAGAGGAATATTCCAGGGAGACATGCTCTCTCCACTCCTGTTCTGCCTGGCACTCACACCTTTAACAGAATTGCTAAATAGAACTGGATGCTGTTACAAATGCTATGGAAAAACAGTCAGCCACCTTCTATATATGGATGACCTAAAATTATATGCAAAAAATGACAAAGAGCTAGAAACACTACTACAGACAGTACACGGCTTTACCAAGGAAATAGAAATGAAATTCGGATTAGAAAAATGTGCCAAAGCAACCCTGAAAAGAGGAAAATTAGTTAAAAGTAGCAATATAACACTAGATAAAGCCAATGAAATAAGAGAACTAGACGAAAGCCAACCATATAAGTATTTAGGAGTCAATGAACTAGATAGGATACAACATACACAAATGAAAGAAAAAATAAAGAAAGAGTACTATAAACGAGTTAGATCAATACTAAAAACAGAGCTCAATGCTAAAAACAAGATAATGGGTATCAAAACTTTAGCTGTCCCAGTTATAAGCTACAGCTACAACATCCTTAACTGGACACTAAACGAACTATGTAAAATAGACAGGAAAACAAGAAAAATAATGACAGGATATAGGATGCACCACCCAAAATCTGACATAGAAAGGCTATATATACAATGCACAGAAGGTGGCAGGGGTCTTATACAGCTAGAAAACTATTATAAAATAACCACTATAGGACTGCAAAAATACCTACTCCAGAAGCAAGGGAAACTAATACAAATAGCCACAAAACACGAGCAAAACAAAAAACTGTTTTCAGTATTTAAGGAAGCTGACAAATACAAACAAGAAATCAATCTACCTAACAAATACGAAGAAGAAGAAGAAACAACAAAAGCTATAAAACAAATGAAATCCAAACTAAAACTAGAACAGCAACGGACCATGATAAAACGATGGCAAGAAAAGCCCCTACATGGTAAATACTGGGCTAAACTAAATGCGAAAGAAATAGACAGAGAAAAATCCCAGCAATGGCTGAGAAGCTCAGGACTCAAAGCAGAGACTGAAGGATTTTTAATTGCTGCACAAGACCAAAGCCTCCCCACCAGAAATTACCAAAAACACATAATGAAAAGAAATATAACAAGTAACTGTAGAATATGTGGAGATCGACAAGAAACAATAAATCATATTATCTCTGGCTGCCCAGTCCTGGCTAAGAAGGAATATATCCACAGACACGACAGAGCTGGGACCTATATACACTGGAAGCTATGCCAACATTATGGAATAACAACAGAAAAAAGATGGTATAAACACACGCCAGAAAAGGTCACAGAAAACGAGAAAGCAACCATACTCTGGGATATGCCAATACACACAGACAGAGAAATTAAGGCAAATAGACCAGATATAGTTGTCAAAGATCATGAAGAAAAAAAATGCTTTCTAATTGATGTATCAATACCAGCAGATGACAACGTTTCTCTAAAAGAAATGGAAAAACTTTCAAAATACAAAGACCTGGAAATAGAGATAACTCGAATGTGGAATCTAAAAACAGAAACAATTCCTATCATAGTAGGTGCCTTAGGTATAATAAAAAAATATTCAGACAAATACATAACAAAAATAGCAGGACTTACAAATATATATAACATACAGAAAATTGCACTACTGGGTACTGCACACATCCTACGCAAAACACTTTCAATACAGTAAACATAAGAGAACCACAGCAAACCACAGCACATACCCAAGGCGCACAGAGCTGCGCTCGGTAGTGAAGTGAAAGCACGTTATAAAAATAAAACTACTGAATAATAATAATAATAATAATAATAATAATGATAATAATAATAATGATAATGATAATAATGATAATAATAATAATAATAATAATAATGATAATAATAATAATAATAATAATAATGATAATAATAATAATGATGATAATAATAATGATGATAAAAATAATGATAATAATAATGATGATAATAATAATAATGATAATAATAATGATGATAATAATAATAATGATAATAATAATGATGATAATAATAATGATGATAATAATAATAATGATGATAATAATAATAATAATAATAATAATAATAATAATAATAATAATAATAATAATAATAATAATGATAATAATAATAATGATGATAATAATAATGATAATAATAATAATAATAAACAACTGTCTCCTCCTCATTAGCACCAACTTTCACTTACCGCCATGCCAAAGAGAATGTATCTGGTCGCAGTCCTTCGCCTTTATAAACAGTGCCATCAGGAAGAGTTAAATCATTGCTTTTGTCATCATCAAAAGTTCCACATAAGCCTGTAAGAAATTGCAATAAATTGTGAGTCATGCATGATACCATTAATAAACTAAGTGTAATTAATTTCATTAGCATTATCATAAGCCAATGAGGGGCTTCAATGCGATTGCTTGACCAAGAAGAAATAGGAGACAATTCCACCTCCACCAGCTTAAATATGAACACATTGAACTCTGCAGTCATAGATATAATCTGAAAAAGTTGTGGTGGTCATGGCTGGAATAACTCTGATTTTCAGGTTGACGTGGGGTCAAAACAAAAGCAACATCATTATCATGACCACTAGTACAACCGTTATGGTCATCAGTATCATTCTTGAGCTGATGACTCAGTTAGTGAGTTACTTGACACAGCAGGCAAATTTCCCTCACCAGTTATATCCATTTAATTTTTTATAAAATATGTCAGAGCCCATTAAGTAACATAGTTGTAGATAGACTATGCCAGAATAAAAGATGGAGGAGGCATCATCATCATCATCATTTAAAATCCCCTTCCCATGCTGGTATGTATTAGATGGTTTCACTAGAACTGCAAAGCTGGAGGGCCACACCAGGTTCCAGTCTGATTTGGCATGGTTTCAACAGCTGGGCGCTCTTCCTAAAGCCAACCACTCCAAGAGTGTAATAAATGCGTTTTACATTCCACTGGCACAATTGTCATTTAAATGCTACTGGCAACAGCCATGACTACAATTTTACGGGTGCCACCGATATAACACTGACAATTGCCATGACTATGATTTAACTTGGTGTGACAAGTCTTCTCAAGCTAAAATTCTGATTCACTTGTCATCACCTCCGTAAGGCCCAACATTCAAAGATCATGCTACTGGCAACAGTCACAACTATGATTTCATAAGTGCCATTTACATGACACTGGTAACAGCCATGACTACAATTTCCCTTGGCTTGATGAGTCTTCTCAAGCACAACACATCACCAAAGCTCTTGATCGTTTGTTATCACCCCCATGAGGCCCAATATTCGAAGATCATACTACTGGCAACAGCCAGAACGAAAATTTTGCTTGGCTTATATATAGTAAAATAGAGCTTGAAGAAAAACAGGTGAATATCTCAGGGTCTCATGACAGTGGTTGGCAGCTGTTTCATCAATTATGTGTACAAACCAATGCATAAAGAGGAAACATGAATTGAAACAAAGGACATAACATGCTGTCCTGCCCAAGAATTGAACCCACTACATAATGAGCACCAACATTCTAACCATGGCATAGCAATGGCTGGAACACATATAATTATAAATCTGTGGATTGGTGATGAGCAATAATAGTAGCAGCAACAATAAAAGCAAAAAAAAACAAAAAAACTGTTGTCCTCCTCCTCCTCCTCCTCATGATCATCATCATCATTTAAACATCCGTTTTCCATGCTGGCATGAGTTGGATTGGTTTGACAGAAGCCGACCAGTTGAAAGGCTGATCAGGTTCCATGTCTGTTTTTGCATTTTTTCTATGGCTAGATGCCCTTCCTAACACCAACCACTTTACAGAGTGTACTGGTGCTTTTATGCAGCACTGGCACAGGTGCTTTTTACATGGCACCAGTACTTACAAGCCTGCAAAATTAGGGATGCTCAGTTGGAGAGGGTTGCAGGGGACAAGCCAACCTATTTGCTTCATGTGTCTTTTCAAGCAAGGGAAGCTGGCAGAAGTCTCGATATCCCTTCTCTGAGTCTTGTCTGTAGATCTTTTTTTTTTACCACTTTGTCTCAAATCTTCCTGGGTCTACCCCTTCCACATGTTCCCTCTACAATTACAGATTGGCACCTCTTAATGCAACTGTCCTCATTCATATGCAAATAAATGTTAGAGACTTACCTTCAGTTTGACCAAAATCAGCCGCTGATGGCTTTATCCAAATATTAATGAAGTCAGTGATATATGTATTTGATGGTCGGATGATCACCCTTGTTCCAGTTGGTAAAGTTATCTGCAACATTAAATACAAGTAGAAAGATAAATTTTATTCAATGCAAAGATACTGAACAGTATAGACATAAAGGATAAAATCCTTTTTTCTTTTTAAAAGTAGAAAAATTTGTCAGCAGCCAGCCACGAGGATCAAACTCACATCCCTCTAATATCCGTTCTGAGAAATCATTTCTATTGATTGTCTTAGGTGAACTGACAACTCTCAGATGCAATGTCTTTTCCAGACTTTGTTTTTAAAACAACTCTCACTTTAACCAAGAAAAAGAGAAAAAGGAAAACAATCAGAAAATATGAATTTTCAAACTTACCACAAATTTTCGGCCTTCATCATGGATGTGAATTTTAAATCCAGGGGTCAAGGTTCCAAACCGATACATCTTAAATGTTATTGGTTCATATGTTGAAGTGACCGCGTGGCTTGCATTGCATTTGCTGACAACAAAAACATCATCATTAACTTTGATGGCCACAGCACAGTTACATGAAGCATGTCCATTGCATGACCGGTAAAATGCCCTCACCTGTAAGAAAATAGTAAGAATAATATGGTATGTAGTAGGCTAGTAAATGTGCATACTTGGGTGCACAAATGTATATATGTATACGTTGACATCTTGGGAAAGTTACATCCTAGATTGATCTGCATAGCATAAAATGTGTCATGATGCATCATAATAATTTGAGTTGAAGAAACAGAACAATAAAAAAATTATATCCAACAATCAACAGATGCAGTTGTCCAATCCCAGACAAAATCAAAACATTAGTGTCTCCATTGTTACTTCACAGTCAAATTTACACCTGAACTCAAATTATATTTACACATTCGTCACAAATAAATGCTGCTTCCTTTATTTTTAAACTGTTTTTTTTTTAATACCTTCCTTCAAAGACTCATACATCAAATTTGACAGGAATGTAATTTTCATAAACTGATATTTTTTCAGCTCATTACGTTGTATATGTTAGCTTCCAATTATTTTATTTTCTTAATATATGCTTAATACATGAAGTTAAATTAAATAAGCAGTAAGAAAAAATGTATTTATCACCTATTTAATGTGACAGTAATTAGAAATAAACACAGACTCCTTGGATCTTCATGATTCAGAAAAGTATTATTTTTCAAACAACATAATTAAAATTGTTATATTAGTGTTTGGAATTTGTATAGTTTTCCTCTGAAAATTATTTCTTTTCTCATAATTCCATAAAAAATTAAAAACTATTGAACGTGAATACTTACTTCAAATCGTAGTGTTTTGTGTTTGTACAAAATGTATTCTCCTAGATAGAAGTTGTTATAATATCTGAAGAAATGAAAATGTATACATTGAAAAGACATATTACACAAAGTAGCAGAAAACCATAAAGAGGGAGGTGTTGCTGTTATTTAATATATACATGTATAATTAACTCTTTCTGTTTCTGTAAGAGTCTAATGATTTTGATTGCAAACTTTTCCTGTCTAATTATAATATGTTTTGTTGTGTATGGGGGTGTAATGTATGTATGTGTTCATGTGTATCATTTGAGCAACAATAAATTTGTTTATGTCTCCTGTAGACAAAATATCCAGGAGTTCAGTGGTTTTGTGTGTTTTAATATTAGTAGAGTAACAGTCTTGTTTGTGAAACAAATTAAAATATGGCATCAAAAAAGGCATCCAGCTAGAGAATATTGTCTCAAACAGTCTTGTCCAACCTACACCAGCATAGAAAAAGTGGATATAAAACCAATCATAATGATGTTAGAAATCTGTTTCTGTCTGAATATAAAGTCTGAATATCAATCTTTTATTTTATTATATTAACAATTAAAGAACTGTATCCTTACCTTCCATCAAATGTTGTCATATGGGGGTCATTCAGTGACATGCACACGGCTGGTCTGTCCAAATCAATCACAGAAAACTTAAAAATATAAAAAGAAAGTGTTAACATAAACATGTGTGGAGTTTGGGAGTTTAGCATAGTTTTTGCTTATAATAATGACACTAGCCAATTATTTTAAATAAAATCTAAACAAATAAAATCAGGCGTGGGTGTGTGGTTAAGAAATTTGCTTCCCACCCACGTGGGTCTGATTTCAGTCTCACTGTATGGCACTTTGGCCAATGGCCTTCTTTTATAGCCTTTCAACCCTTGAGGAATTTGAATACTGAACATAAAGATGGTCAAAATGCTGTTAAGCATCTTGCCAGGTGTGCTAATGATTCTGCCAGTTCACCACTTTAATGATAATAATAATAATAATAATAATAATAATAATTATCATTATTATTATTATTATTATTATTATCATTACTATTATTATTATTTCAAATTTTTGCCACAAGAGCAGCTTGGGGGAAGTGGAGATGAGTCGATTATGTGAGTGTTCGACTGGTACTTATTGTATCAACCCTGAAAGGATGAAAGGCAAAGTCGACCTCAGCAGAATTTGAACTCAGAACATCACGACAAGCAAAATACCACTAAGCATTTTGTCCAGCAAGCTAATGATTCTGCCAGTTTGCCACCTTAATAATAATAATAATAATAATAATAATAATAATAATAATAATAATAATAATAATCCTTTCTCCTAAAGGCACAAGGCCTGAAATTTGTGGAGAGGGGACTTGTCGATTATATCAATCTCAATGTTTCACTGGTACTTAATTTATCGACCCAAAAGGATGAAAGGCAAAGTTGACCTCAGCGGAATTTGAACTCAGAACATGAAGACAGGTGAAATACTGCTAAGAATTTTGTCTAGCAAGCTAACAATTCTACCAGCTCAGCACCTTAACAATAATAATAATCATCCTTTCTACTAAAGGCACAAGAAGTGAAATTTTGGGGGAGGGGATTGGTTGGTTACATTGACCCCAGTGTTCACTAGTACTTAATTTATCGACCCCAAAAGGATGAGCAACAAAGTTGACCATTACAGAATTTGAACTCAGAATTTAAAGATGGGCAAAATGCCGCTATGCATTTTGTCTGGCATGCGAACGATTCTGCCAGCTCATCGCCTTAATAATAATAATAATAATAATAATAATAATAATAATAATAATAATAATAATAATAATAATCCCTTCTATTAAAGGCACAATGCCTGAAAGTTTGGGGGCAGAGTTAGTTGATTACATCAATCCCAGTGTTTTACAAGTATTTAATTTATTGACTCCCTGCAAAGGACAAAAGGAATTTGAACTCAGAGCATAATGGCAGATAAAATACCACTAAACATTTCACCCAACATGCTAACAATTCTGCCAGCTTGCTGTCTTAATAATAATAATGATGATGATGATGATGATGATGATGACAACAATAATAATAATAATAAAGTGATTGTAATAGAAAATAAGAACTACAGTATATTATGAGACTTTCCCTTAAAAGCTGACCATATTACTGAAGCAATAAGACTAGGTGTGATCATACAGGACAAAATAAACTGTGTAAGACCATAGATTTTGCAAATCCCTCTGAAGCAGAGTTGATACTAAAGAAACTGAAGAAATTGAGAAATACCAGGATCTAGCCAGAGAGCTGAGGAGAATATGTAGAGTAGGTGTATATACAGAGTAGGTGTATATATAGAGTAGCTCAAGTTAGTCTGGTATCAGGAAATATTGTGGCCATTGATTGCATAATACTTAGTTATGATATGTTTGCTTCAAGAATCTTGTTTAAATATTTATAACTTCAAACAAGACATCACTTGGCAAAGACTAGATAAAATGTTGAGTGAGATTAGGTTTCTATATTCAACAAGCTAATTAACAATTTCTCATTAAATTTAAGGCAAATATTTTTATTCATGATAAAGGTATAGTTTCAAAGGCAATGCGTAACGTAGCTAACTGCTAAATAATTCAGCATTTCTTGCAATACTACAAATAATTTACAGCAAGAGATGTAAATTTGACAATTGTTTCTTATTTCTTTATTGCCCACAAGGGGCTAAACATATAATGGACAAACAAGGACAAACAAAGGGATTAAATCGATTACATCGACCCCACTGCGTAACTGGTACTTAATTTATCGACCCCGAAAGGATGAAAGGCAAAGTCGACCTTGGCGGAGTTTGAACTCAGAACGTAAAAACAGACGAAATACTGCTAAGCATTTCGCCTGGCGTGCTAACCATTCTGCCAGCTCGCTGCCTTGAGAATTGTTTCTCTAACTTCCAGTCCGGAATTCAACTTCATTTAAAGGATATAAGATAAGATAGATTATTTGAAGTTGTTGGTTACTTAGTATTTAAGAATGCTTCTGAAAATAAGTCTTCAGTATTTCTACTTACAACTCAATTGGTGATTCCCCTAAAATCCTTGCTTACCAAAGATATGAAAAGAAATCAAATGTGATCATTGTAAGCCTACCTGTTTGGTTACTTCCTTTAGATTTATACTTGATGAACTGCTCTGTTTATAGCTGAAGGTCATTTTGAAATATCCAGGTTTGTTCCCATCAATCTTGTTATCAGCGACAGCTTTCAAGTTTAAAACATACACAGAATTCCAGTTGTTAGCTTGAATACTCATCTGGCAAGATGACCTTATAGAGGGAGAGTCTTTAACATGCCAAGCTAAAACAACTTGTGGTATCTCTACACCGCTTGGACACCTTAGAACAGAGCTGTTTACACCATAATCAAAATCAACTGTTACAGCCCAAAATTTCATGTCACCACTCAGAACATCAGCACCCAATATCTTTGGTGGCGCTGTGGCTTGGATCATAAAATAGACCCCATCATGACCTTCTTTAAGAACAATATCATCAGTGAGGTTTGTCACCTTAAAACAAAACAAAAGATCTTTAATTATCAAAACAGGGTTTCAAATATATTGGTTACTACATAATCAGTTCTTGTAATGGCTTTTCTACAAATGCTCTTCCATTATACATGCATGAAATAAAATTTTGGAATTAACTTTGAACAATCACAAAATTAATATCAGATTAATAAAATCAATGAAATAAAATATTTTAAAGAGGATTGTAAAATTTAAACACATGTCATTACAAGGAGGTGCTAAAAAGTTCCTGGCTTTAAATGTATCATGAAAAGGCCTGATTGGAGGCCCAATCTTCTGAGTTCTTTTACAGGACCATTGAAATAATTGTGTGAATCTGAGAGGAGAATATACTGAATGAGAAATGTCAGCTGCTTTTTTTTTGTTTGTTGTCTTTTTCTTTCCTTCTAATGGGACAGAGAACATCAAAAATGAAGAAAGAAATACAAATAATTCATTAAAGTGTTTTTATTTACCTTGACTTCTGCTATGTATTTTTCACTCCAGCTTAAGGTACTACGGGAATCTTCACAATTCTCCTCATAACAGAGACTTACAGCACAGCGAACCTATTAAAAAGTAAATAAAAAATAATTACAGTTATTATATTCTGTCACAAACGAAAGGATTTTAATGAAAAATTGCACAATGGAAAAGTAATTAGAATGTTGGTGATTTCAGTTATTGTGAGTTCTACAGCATCATTATAGGTGAAATCTCTTTATGTAAACCTTTTTTTTTATCAAAAAGAAGGTTCTGAATATTAGAAAAAGGCACCATCCATCATAGA
The DNA here is from genome assembly GCF_046866305.1 of Octopus bimaculoides. Classification (NCBI taxonomy): domain Eukaryota; kingdom Metazoa; phylum Mollusca; class Cephalopoda; order Octopoda; family Octopodidae; genus Octopus; species Octopus bimaculoides. Next base: position 24,459,452 of record NC_142949.1, on the reverse strand, counting down.
AATGAGCAAATTTAGTAGACTTGAACATAATAGGAAAAGAGGAGATGATTCACTTGTTACATATGTAACAGATATGTGAAGAATGGACTGTGAAGTTACAAAATTCACTTCATAACCATTTCTGGTTCCATTTCACTGCATGACACAAGGAACAAATGTTTGAGACAAACCTCCCTCCCTCCCTCCCTCCCTCTCTCTCTGTCTCTCTGTGACCGCATGCCAATACACTCACAGGAGCTTGTTTTCATGTGTGATCATATCAATGTGATTGTACTAACGGCATATTGTCCGTGGAGGCGCAATGACCCAGTGGTTAGGGCAGCAGACTTGCGGTCATAGGATCACGGTTTCGATTCCCAGACCGGGAGTTGTGAGTGTTTATTGAGCAAAAACACCTAAAAGCTCCACGAGGCTCTGGCAGGGGATGGTGGCGAACCCTGCTGTACTCTTTCACCACAACTTTCTCTCACTCTTTCTTCCTGTTTCTCTTGTACCTGTAATTCAAAGGGCCAGCCTTGTCACACTGTGTCATGCTGAATATCCCTGAGAACTACGTTAAGGGTACACGTGTCTGTGGAGTGCTCAGCCACTTGCACGTTAATTTCACGAGCAGGCTGTTCCGTTGATCGGATCAACTGGAACCCTCGACGTCGTAAGCAACGGAGTGCCAACAACAACAACAATTGTCTGTCTTCTGTAAATATGTCATGCAGCTCAACCAACATCTTCACTTGGATAAAAAAAAATATCTAAAAACAAAGTAAAAGCTGGCAATACACAGATATTCAGTCGTAGAACACTGACTCAATAAGACTCATCCAATTAATACCAGCATGGAAGATGCAGATGTGAAAATGGTGGTGGTGTTTAATAAGAGTATATTTGTAAGACAAGTATTTAGGGGACTGTGGTTTCAATACTCATGAACTTCACTCCTTTCTAGATAACTTAAGAGTCATTTTGTTGTGGGGCAAATTTCACAAAATATCAAACATTACAGAAAGTTCTATAAGGAACAAATTGAATAATTCAACTCAGTTTCACCAAGGTGAGTGGATCTTCTTGAGAACTGCACTTGTCAGTAATTCCAGTCCTTCGTTATCTCTTCAATGAGGCTGAAGGTCTTGAAATCATCCATCATCATCATGTCTCACATCTTCCTGGATCCCCTTGCACAAGTCCCATTCACATTTATACAGCTATCCTCATCCATGCACATGTCTATACCAATGCAATTTTTTTCTTGCACACTACAGTTCATTCCTTTTATGCATAGATTTTCTTTCACTTTTGCAATATGTATTTCATCTATATTTACACTGCGCTTTCGATGGAGCATACTTCATTTCTTTCCAGTCTTCCCAAAAAATGAAATGAAGTGCTCTGTTTGAGGTTCATATAAGTGCTGATATATATATATATATATATATATATATATGCTCATATAATGATATCTACCAAATGTATTGGTAAGATAAAACATGCAATCGTTACCAAAATAGCAAAAAACTGTCCACAAAGTTCTATAATAAATTCCTTATGAATTGATCTCCTTGGTTATATATCAAAATTTAAAATTTAAAATTTTGGATGTAGATCAGCCTTAGAGATTATAAATTTTTTTTTGGTGTTTACTTTTTACTTTTACCCTGAAGATGTGTAAGGTAATTTATTTAACTCGAATTAAGAGTTGAATTTGACCTTATACAGAAATGTTGACAGAAGTAATAAACTTTAATGCAAATGGATATTAGCGTCAAAGCTCTTATTTAAATTTTAAATTTATATATATATATATATATATATATATATATATCATCAGCAAATCATGAATCCGAAAGTGAAGCACACTAAGTTATAGAGTAGTAAAGTATTTAGAAAATGTTAGTTCATGGGGTTACCCAAGCTTTCACATCCATGAAGCATTTAGCTTTACACAGATCTCGTTAGACCCTATAACCTCTCTTCAAATTAGAGGGAGAAAATGCCTCATGGCTAGTTTTCTTCCTCCAATTGGAAGAGAGGTTGTAGGCCACCAGCCATTAGTGTCTGACAAGATGTGTGTAAAGCTAAGTGCTTTATGGACACAAAACTAACATTTTCTAAATATACTACATACATATATAAGTGTATGTATGTATGTATGTATGTATGTAGGTAGATAGGTAGGTAGGTAGGTAGGTATATGCATACACACACACACACAACAACAACAACAACAACAGACATTAACACAATTTTGTCTACCGAATTCCATTCCTAAGATATTGATCAACTTGAAGCTATGGCTGAAGACACTTTGCCAAAATACCACACAAGAGAATGTTAAGCCAAGGACAATAGGGTTACAAAGGGAACCTTTTTACCAAAAAAGTGTGCCTGCCATTCATTTAGATGTCATAATTATTCTAAGAATATTTACATTATCAAGCCATTAATATCTATGGCCAAAAGCCAAAGACTTTTGTTGAGTATTGATTCAAGATTACTGAGGTCAAGTGTTGCTTTTGATGTAGCCTAAGTCCAGCCCTGCTTGTACTGATCAGATTGAGCAGACTTATAACCAAAGGCATTCTGGCCATCAGCTCACCATCTTTTTGCATATCCCTTTTTACTCCCTGAAATTAGATTGACTCCAGTACACAACTGGTACTTAATTTATTGACCCCGAAAGGATGAAAGGCAAAGTTGACCTCGGCAGAATTTGAACTCAGAATGTAAAGACAGACGAAATACTGCCAAGCATTTTGCCCAGCATGCTAATGTTTCTGCCAGCTCACCACTTTCATCTTTTTGTATATCAAGAATAACTACATTTGACATACTCTTTATTAAGATGGGAGCAGATGAAATGAAGGAGATTAAGTAGTTATTTTTAGCAAGTACAGCAATAACATAGAAACTCCAAACAAGTGACAATTGCTAGTGTATATAATTATTGTGAGTTTTTGACAATAAGAGAAATTATATGTATAATGAATATATATTTTTGTATTGAATGTTTTACTTATGTCATATGATTTCAGATAACATAAAATTTAAAATATCATATAATTTTTTTGTGTGTTGCATATCTGATTTAAATCGTTACCACATAATATCATAAAAATTCTAGTAACTTACCTTGGAACCATATTTCAATTTGTTGACATATTCTTTAGGTAATATGTTTGAGCTGACTTGTTGTGGTACCTCAAGATTATCAAACTCCCAGATGTAATCCACTTTTATCATATTTGAAGGATCTTGTTGTAGAGAAGATTCATTGAAGTGGCATGTGAGGGTGTCATTAGTAGAATTAAATGATGGCATTATTTTCACTTCTTCAGCTTGTGGTGGAACATCCTTCTTGGGGCTTAGGTCAGCTAAGATGAAAAGAGAACAACTTTACAATATAATCTGTCAAAGAATGACTTCAACCGAACTCCATAAATCAACACAAATTACTGAGTTAAAGTGTTGATATTCTTTTATAACAGTAAAATGTCTTTGCAGCATAATGAATGGCACCAGTTACTGAAGCTTGTAACTCTAGCCATTGAAGAGAAACAGCAGAGAGAATAACAAAGAGCAGATGAGAGTGTCACTTCTCCATTGCATCAAGTAACTTTACCTGCAGCAGATGTCATCACTTTTGCAGATCAAGAGTAGACTTTGTAATACACATGCAAACCTGCCAGAGATTGTTACTAAACAAGAACCATTAGAGTTGACTTAAAACAGACAGCCAAAGAAGAATATTCAGTAGACAAGATTAATGAGTGAGGAATGCCTTACTCATGTAGAAAGAGTATCATCATGACAATTTACAGACTGTTTGACCTCTCTTAGCTAGAAACCTATTAACTTATAGCAAATTTGCAGCATCCATGAGCTCTTGACATGGAGAGAAAAAATAAGGTTTCTAAAATTTTACTCCATGTTCATGGGAGCTGTCACTGAAAGTTGATATAAAATTATTTATATTGCAATACACTTTCTACTTATACACAATACTGAAACCTGTTCACAACTAGATGAACTGAACTTTAAAAATTTGAAACAAGCAGGCTGTTCCGTTGATTGGATCAACTGGAACCCTCAACGTCGTAAGTGACAGAGTGCCAACAACAACAATCTATACTAAAATGTTAGAGATTAATTAAAAATATTTTAGTTCTTCACTTGATGTTTTTTCTGACATGGCACCAACATTTATATCATTAAATGTGTAGTAATTACTTTATTATGACAAATGGGGCTTAAAAAATATACAAAAAAAAACAAACTAAAACAAAAACAACAAATTGTTTCTGTAATCATCAATAAGACATAAAAAAATCTTCGAACAGTTCTGCCTCCAAAAACAAAAAGACATTTACCGATCTCTAAACTAAACAATAAATATCAATGGATAGATAACATTTCCAGTTATTTATTTGTATTTCTAACTTTCCATTTCAACTTACCATTTCCACATTTCAGTGTATAAGTATTCCAGCCAATTGCATGCATCATTTTTACATCAGTTTTGTTATAGAGAAGACAGAGGTGGCGTTTAGCATTGAATGTAGCGTATTGGCATTGGTTTTTACAATAGAACATACACTGGTTAGATGTCCAAACGTTATTGATCTTCAAATTAGAGGAGCCAACAACAGCCATAGACATTTGAGCTTCAAACATCCTCTTCTTTAACTTACAAAAATCTGTAAAATAATAAAAGTCCAGTGAGGGAAAAGAGAAGAAAACAAAGAAAATGTCTACTAATTTGTATAAATAAATGAAATGACAAAGCAACATTAGCTGGATGGGTGTCTCTGGTCCTCTTATTACAAATTCTTGTTGTTCATGAGTTGCATGTAAAACAGTGGAAATGATACCAGAAACGAACTCTTAACTGACAGTGATGCTTTATTCTTCCACTAAATAAAATTATACAGCGAACCAGATTAATACATCACAAAGACTGCTGTCTGTAGAAAATCATACATAGTTGGCTTTTCAATTCAATAAAACTTGGTAACATATGCTTCAACAGGAACAACAATAACGTGGCATAACATCCTGAAAACAATCCTCCTCTCTGGATTAAAATGAAGCACATCGTGATATTTATTAACAATAAGAGGGTCTGGCTAGCATTTAGAATTTGCTGGTTTTGGTGGTCTATTGTGCAATGTGTTTGAATATAAGCTCTGTATCCCACGTAAAACTAGACCAGTCCAAATGTCGAACACATCCAAGTATTTCGACAGCACATGACCAATCATCAGAAACTGACGCATGAAAACTCTATGGATTACTTAAGTCTAAAACATATGAAATTAGTCCTGCTACACACGCTTTTACGGTATTTACTCTTTTACTTCTTTCAGTCATTTGACTGCAGCCATGCTGGAGCACCGCCTTTAGTCGAGCAAATCGACCCCAGGACTTATTCTTTGTAAGCCTAGTACTTATTCTATCAGTCTCTTTTGCTGAACCACTAAGTGACGGGGACGCAAACATACCAGCATCGGTTGTCAAGCGACGTTGGGGGGACAAACACACACACAAACACAAACACACACACATACACATATATATACATATATACGATGGGCTTCTTTCAGTTTCCGTCTACCAAATCCACTCACAAGGCTTTGGTCAGCCCGAGGCTATAGTAGAAGACACTTGCCCAAGGTGCCACGCAGTGGGACTGAACCCGAACCATGTGGTTGGTAAGCAAGCTACTTACCACACAGCCACTCCTGTGCTTATTTATGGAGAAAAAGCTATTCTTAATCTGTTAGGACCCTTGACTCTGGTTTCGGCAAGTTAAACAACAGATAGCTTGTGAGAAATGAAAAAAAAATTGATAAATTTATTGAAAACAGCAATAACCACTAGTCGTTGCCATTTAGAATATACTAGCAGAGATACCCAGTCTTTTTAAATTTTTTTACTTGTTTCAGTCATGAGACTTCGGCCATGCTGGAGCACCACCTTTAGTCGAAGAAATCGACACCAAGATTTATTCTTTGTAAGCCTAGTACTTATTCTATATAGTTCTTATTTCTTTATTGCCCACAAGGGGCTAAACATAGAGGGGACAAACAAGGACAGACAAAGGGATTTAGTCGATCACATCGACCCCTGTACGTTACTGGTACTTCTCGTACTTATTCTATATATTTCTATCCATATCTCCCTCCTTTTCTTCCTTCCTTTCTTTCAGTTCGTTTTTACATCATTCTCCCTTTACTTCCTTTGGTTATTTCTTTGTTTAATTCTTCTCTTTCTAAAGATTTACTCCTTTATATCTTGCTTTCTCTCTTCTCTTTTTTCATTTCTTCCTTTTTCATCCTGTATTTTATTGTATATCAATAGAAAGGCTCATAATTTGACAGACATCTTCATGGAAGTAGACGGTACCCTTGGTGGTAACACCTCTGAAAATTCTTAGAGGTAGTCTTTAGCTTTATCTTCTGTCCTTTAGCTACAGCATTTTTACATACATATTCATGTACAAATATTATATATATTATATTTATAGGCGTAGGAGTGGCTGTGTGGTAAGTAGCTTGCGTACCAACCACATAGTTCCGGGTTCAGTCCCACTGCATGGCATCTTGGGCAAGTGTCTTCTACTATAGCCTCGGGCCGACCAAAGCCTTGCGAGTGGATTGGGTAGACAGAAACTGAAAGAAGCCCGTCGTATATATATATATATATATATATATATATATATGTATGTGTGTGTGTTTGTGTGTCTGTGTTTGTCCCCCCAACATCGCTTGACAACTGATGCTGGTGTGTTTATGTCCCCGTAACTTAGCGGTTTGGCAAAAGAGACCGATAGAATTAGTGCTAGGCATCCAAAGCATAAGTCCTGGGGTCGATTTGTTCGACTAAAGGCGGTGCTCCAGCATGGCCGCAGTCAAATGACTGAAACAAGTTAAAGAGTAAAAAGAGTATATCAAATACAAATTTATATACAAATTTATGTTTATATAGAAAAAAGAAATTGGAATTAATTACCTTCTCTGCAATATAACTCCGCAAGTTCATCTTTTGATGAGAGGAAATAATCAATGGCATCAGATACTCGGTATTTAGACAAGCGGCATTCTTTCTGTTTATCTGTATATTCACTTGACATGCACACAAATCTAACTTCTTTTATGCAGTGCTGGCGGCAAATGTCTGCATTTGAAACATTGCCAATAATAAGTTTGTCATGGAAAGCAATCTTCTTTCCCGTTTGTACAGACCATAAGGGATTACATGGGACTGAAAGAAAAATTGAAATTAATAATTATGGAGAAAAATTTCAGGTTTTGAAGCAAGGTCTGAAATCAAAGGGCCTTAGAATCTAGCAAAAACCAAAGACATAGTAAGTTGTTGGCACTCCATTGGTTACGACGACGAGGGTTCCAGTTGATCCGATCAACGGAACAGCCTGCTCGTGAAATTAACGTGCAAGTGGCTGAGCACTCCACAGACACGTATACCCATAACGTAGTTCTCAGGGGAGATACAGCGTGACACAGAGTGTGACAACGCTGGCCCCTTTTGAAATACAGGTACAACAGAAACAGGAAGATAGAGTGAGAGGAAGTTGTGGTGAAAGAGTACAGCAGAGTTCGGCACCATCCCCTGCCGGAGCCTCTTGGAGCTTTAGGTGTTTTCATTCAATAAACACTCACAACGCCCGGTCTGGGAATCGAAACATAGTAAGTAGGAAGCAGACAAACTACAAATCCCTTCAGGTAGATGGCCCTGCTTGATATATAGAAAAGGATGCAGGTAGAAACTCCATAAGGTGTACTCAGTGCAAGCTATGGACACAAGACAAGCAGCAATATTATTGTACATCTGTGTGGCAGATGTACAGATACAATAAGCGCTAGAAATGTATAGAAAATCGGTAACAAAGGACCTCTCCCTCAGAGTGTACGATGCCTGTGTGATGCCTGTTATGAGCTGTGACTGCCGAGGACATATGAAAGCTTGAAAGAAATGAAGCTAATATGCTTCACTGGATGTCCAATGTCAGTGTGCGTGTATGACAGAGTGTAAGCATCTTGAGAAAAAAGTTGGGCATAAGAGGTAACAGATATGGTGTGCAAGAGAGACGACTGCACAAGTATGGTCACATAATATGTATGGATGAGGACCACTGCAACCTCTAACTGTGCAGGGAACCTCTGGAAGAGGTAGAACAGGTGGTGAAGCATGATCTTCAAATGTTAGGTCTCATGGAGGCAATGGCAAGTGATCAAGATTACTTGTGCTTGAGAAGACTCATCAAGACAAGTGAAATTGTAGTCATGGCCAGTGCTTGTGACACATAAGAGGCAAATGTGCCATTGAGATGTAAAGGCATCACCTGTGCCAGTGAGATGTAAAGGCATCCACTACACTCTGTTGAGTGGCTGGAGTTAGGAAGGGCATCCAGCTGTAGATACCATACCAAATCAGACTAGAATCTGATGCAGTTCTCTGGCTTACTCGTTTCAGTCTAACCATTTAACCCATGCCAGCACGGAAAGCAGACACTAAATAATGATGATGATGATGATAATAATACACCATAGAGCAATATTCATCATCATCATCATCATCGTTTAACGTCCGCTTTCCATGCTAGCATGGGTTGGACGATTTGACTGAGGGCTGGTGAACCAGATGGCTACACCAGGCTCTAATCTGATCTGGCAGTTTCTACAGCTGGATGCCCTTCCTAACACCAGATGCCCTTCCTAACACCAAGAAGCCCTTCCTAATGCCAGATGCCCTTCCTAATGCCAGATGCCCTTCCTAACGCCAAGATGCCCTTCCTAACGCCAAGATGCCCTTCCTAACGCCAGATGCCCTTCCTAACGCCAAGATGCCCTTCCTAACGCCAGATGCCCTTCCTAATGCCAGATGCCCTTCCTAATGCCAGATGCCCTTCCTAATGCCAAATGCCCTTCCTAACGCCAAGAAATAAGTTATTATTTCAGCTGACTCCCAGTTTTCAAAAGAATTATTACAGTGGAATTGAGGTATACAGTATTGTTGATTTATTACAGCTGATCTTACCAATCAATTTTGCACAGGATATCAAGTAATCAGATGGTTATCTAATAACTGAGCTTGTCAGGATTGGCTACTATGGAAAAAAAATAGTGATTGCTCTCTGTTGCTGGAGGTAAGAATGTGTTACATTTGGTTCATGGAAGCTGCAGAAAAAGGTGAAACAAAGTCGCAGGATGCAAGAGATGGCTTTTATTAAGAGTTATCTCCCCACTCTCCCGTCCACCTCAGACACCAATCCAAATTAGTGATGACTGGCAGCAAATGTAGGGTTTGGGTACAGGCAGTGTGGAGTGGGTTTGTGTGTAGGTGGTTTCACAGGGGTGATTTTGCACTTACCCAAACCGTTGGTCTCGTGTTGGTACATCTGTGTATGTATGTTTATGTGTATATGGCTTGCTGCTGACAAAACTCTGCTAGGCTCCTCCTCAATGGAACAGCCTGCTCGTAAAATTAACGTGCAAGTGGCTGAGCACTCCACAGACACGTGTACCCTTAACATAGTTCTCGGGGATATTCAGCGTGACACAGTGTGACAAGGCTGACCCTTTGAATTACAGGCACAACAGAAACAGGAGGTAAGAGTGAGAGAAAGTTGTGGTGGAAGAGTACAGCAGGGTTCGCCACCATCCCCTGCCGGAGCCTCATGGAGCTTTTGGTGTTTTCGCTCAATAAACACTCACAACGCCCGGTCTGGGAATTGAAACCACGATTCTATGACCGTGAATCCGCTGCCCTAACCACTGGCCATTACACCTCCTCAAGGATGCACAGGACAAAGGAGCAAAAACACAGAGCACAAACAGAACAACAGAGTATGCACAGACAGAAATAACACAAGAGAGAAAATGTAATAGTTTGATGGTTTGCTTTGTTGTTGGTCAGAGTTTTATGCCATACACATTTGTTCAGATAATGTAATGCTTTTAACAGTCAACATTCTCAGGAGTTACAAAACAAAAATCATCCGAGCATCTACCAATAACTTTATACTTTATACCATGTATTGAGTACTTTATCTTTTATTGGTGAACAAATGAGATAGAGACAGATATATAAGTTCTTTTTAAGCAGAAAATATATGAAACAAATTCATTTTTCTTGTCATTCTTAATTGTTTAATTGAAAGCGGCGAGCTGGCAGAAATGCTTAGCCTTATTTCATCTGTCTTTACGTTCTGAGATCAAATTCCGCCAAGGTTGACTTTGCCTTTGAGCCTTTCGATCTAGTACTGAGGTTAATCTAATTGACTGGCCCCTCCCCCAAAATTTCGAGCCTTGTACCTAGAGTAGAAAAGATTCTTAATTGTTCAATGAATTCTTTCCTTTCCCTGTCATATTTCAATTGACATTGCTTCAAATCCTTTGTAAAAATTAAACAACTTTATTTTGCTTGGTAAAGACTAATATAGAGAGCCAGTTGAAAAACTCAATCATCTGAGACTATCCAAGCAATTAGGAGACATAACTCCCTCTTTTTATATAAGCAAACAAGGGAGACAACTGCAGTAAGATATTTCTGGAGAACATTGACAATGTAGATTGAAAGAGATTGTAATAAAGATGAGCCAAAGAAGGTGACCTTTGCATAAGGATTTAGCAAGCTAGAAACAGCAGTCAAATCACCTTTAAGTCTCACACTACTAGTTTTAAAATACACAGAATATCATTGTCCATGACCAATGGCCATAGGTAAAAACGTCTTTGATTGTATGTCTGCTTAAATAGAATTCACCTGTAACAACAACAACAACCACCTTAACAAATGAGACTGTTTACAGTTGCTTGACAGGCTTGCAAAACACAGCAGCCAAATCTCTCTTCTGTATCATACTCTGTGAAGGCATATGGTTCAGTGGTTAGAGTGTTGGACTCACAATCGTGAGGTAATGAGTACAATTCCTGGATTAGGCTGTGTATTGTGTTCTTGAGCAAGACACTTTATTTCACGTTGCTCCAGTTCACTCAGCTGTAGAAATGAGTTGTGACATCACTGGTGCCAAGCTGCATTGGCCTTTGCTTTTCCCTTGGATAACATTGGTGGCTTGGAGAGGGGAAACTGGTATGCATCGGCGACTGCTGGTCTTCCATAAACAACCTTACCTGGACTTATGCTTCGGAGGGGAACTTTCTAGGTACAATCTCATAGTCATTCATGACCAACAAGGTCTTTACCTATCATGCTCTATCATCTTAAAGAATGGAAAGACAGTGGATAATTGTCTAGATGCACAATGTACAGTAAAGTAAATGGTAAGGTCTAGAATACATTTCATTATAATTCTTCTCAATCATGGCTGACCTAGGGATCAAAAACAACAATAATAACAGCAACATCAGTAATGCTATTTTTTTTTGTAAAAAATTTGGTGAAAATTTGTGCAATTGTGGTGAAATTCTAATATACCTTGAGCTTTTGACCAATTTGTTGCATTCTGAGATGGGTTACATTCAAATTCAGAGAATGGAAAACTTTTTTCCTTTGCCATATAGCATTCACCTTTGATAATACAAGTGTCATTCTGCAAAAAGAAAAACAAAAAAAACTTGAACTTTGATTTTCTATATCAATGTCACAGAAATTATTAAATTTTGATATACACTATTCATTTGTCTTGAGTATGACTTTAAATTACATCTGGTAGTAGGGTCCTGGTTTGTGAATTTAGGGTTTTCATGAGTGTGGAACTATCCCTTAGCTTCTATTGTTTCCAGGTCTATTCTGATCCAGTGTAGTAGCACCTGTCTGAATCTCAGTTACAGGATAATTAGCATGTGTTATGGAAAAAAACTCCAAGCACAAACCCTCACAGCTTTTTGAGTGTCTTGAGAAGGCCAGGGGAGTAAACCTTGACAGGATATAGAGAAGCAGAGACCTTCTGTTTGTTCAAGTGTCTTCTGCTATAATCTCAGGCTGACCAAAGCCTTGTGAGTGGATTTGATAGACAAAAGCTGAAAGAAACCTTTTGTGTGTGTGTGTGTGTGTGTGTGTGTGTGTGTTTGTGTGTGTGTGTGTGAGTGTGTGTGTGTGTGTGTGTGTGTGTTTGTGTGTGTGTGTGAGTGTGTGTGTGTGTGTGTGTGTGTGTGTATTTGTTCCTTATCACCACTTGACAAACCCGTGTTTGTGTGTTTACATCCTTGTAACTTAGTTTGGTAAAAGAGACTGATAGAATAAATATCAGGCTTAAATGATAAAAAAAAGTCACTGGGGTCAATTTATTCAACTAAAACTTCTTCAAAGCAGTGCCCCAGCTTGGCCACAATCAAATGACTGAAACAAGCAAAAGAAAGATAAGAAATATATCAATATCAATTACACAGTAGACAACTGTTCATGAGTGAAGGATATTAATTTTTGTTTGTACACAATATTTATTGATTATTGAATATTATGACTGATTGTTAACAAAGACAGTAGAGGATATTGTTATATACAGTTGCTGGGAAGATTCCATCTAAGACTACAACATTAGTCAGATAAAGAAATGCCACTACATTACACATGCAACTCCTTCCCCCCCCCAAAAAAAAAGGACCTGAAGTTCTTTTAATCCAATCTTTTAGATATTTTTTTATTCTTCTACTTGTTTCAGACATTTAACTCTGTGTTCAATGATCAGAGACCTAAGTTCTGAACAACAACAACAACAACAACATGCACAACAACAATCAAACATAATTACCTTCTGCATGCATGTTTCAAGCTCTACATCACAGTCGAGACATATAGGGTTGAAACTCATAAATGTTTTGAAGTTACTTGTTTTATTTCGATTGAAGCCAACTGCCACTCTGAAATAGCCTTTAGATGGTAGGGGACATTTCACTTCATTATAACTTGCAAATATAGCCTTTTTTGTCATATTAGAAACTGTAGTAGCACCACCAGGCTTCAACTGTAATGGAAAACAAGAAGATTACATGATAAAAAATATTATCGCTTTTAATCAAAAATACAAAATATTGACCTTAATTTTAATACCTAATGTCACATCTAAGAAATTAGCTAAAGAAATATCGTTTTCATAAATGATATTCATCCCTATTCTATGAAAAAATCTAGCCAATCTACCTTTAATTCTCTGTAATTGTTGGTTAGAGCTATTCCTAATATATAGAAGGCAATCATGCCTATATAGACTCCACCCTAATCATAGGAAATTGATCATCCAATTCATAAAGAATAAAAGAACCTACCATATCAGCTATTTGTGCGGAGTCCGAACTCCCCGTGAGGACATCGAAAGCATCTGGTGAATCCTTACGTATCCATACTTTATCATTAAAACTAATAAAAGACTTCCTAGCAGCTAATATCACTTTAATTTTTTCTCTAGTAAGCCCTGCCTTATTATGAAAAAAACCATAGTGCCTTATTCAATATGATCGGGTTAATGGATGTATAAAAATTAGTTATATCAAATTGAATGAATTTAGTATTTTTCTTGTTCTCAATAGAATTAAACCACCCGATGACTTGGTCTGTATTCGACCACATATTTAACTTCAACTTATCAACTATAGTAGTTATGTACTTATTCATAATATTTTTACTCAGTATTCCTACATATCTTTTTTACAGAAATTTTGATAGTAAATAAATGAGTTTTATTTTGATGAGAAACAAAACCAAACCAAGACAGATTGATTCAATTATCTCTGAACCTGGAATATTATTTGTAGCTATATTACTGCCTGTTCAGAAAACAAGTTAACAAGAAAATTGCAACCTAATCACTCTTAAACCAGTACCCTGATATCTTTGAAGGAAAGTAAAATAATGCATTGGAGCTGTAGCCATAGATACACTTTGTTGCAAACAAAAAGATATTGAAGTCTCAAGTGCAAAGCTTTCGATTAAAGAGAAGATTTACAGACACATTCTACCCTTCTCTGTGAGTGTTGCTCAATGTTTTGCCAGCCGCTACAATTTTGCCGAACAACAACAGTCTATGTCAGACGTTATTGTTTCGAAATGTCAGTACCCTAACGTAGATCACTTGGCAAGCATTGACATCATTGGAAGAGACATACAACATGAAATTGAGGACATAGTAAAACTAATGAGGTAAGAAAAATTTCAGGTGTGAAATTCTTGCCAGCTGTGGCCACTTCTAGAAGAAATATTTGGTTTTTATGCCTTTAACCCCAGGAAGGGGAAAGAGAAAGATGAAACCAGTAATATTTTAATTCAGTGCATAGGGTGTAGAACTTAGTACCAAAACACCAATTATTTCTAATTATTCTTCTTTAAAGATCCTTGATTTAAATATGTTGACACTAACTCACCTATTGTTTTTCAGTTCAGAATCATTTGATTTCTAAACCATACAATCTCAAGTGAGGCCCTCAAAGGGTTATTTCCCTCCCATCTGGTACAGTGTTGTTGCTGTAGCACAGGCAAACATCCTACATTGCATCTAGAGAAAGGCAACTTGACTATTGGCATAAAGTCGCTTCTATACATGCCCCAACCTCTGGCTCACAAGTGTGCTGTCTCCTCTCCTAGACATTTCAGCTGCTGCTATAACGGTCTCTGTTCCTCAGAGCTCACTGCTATCATGCTACCTTCCCACTCATGCATCTTTTGATCTTTTGTTCACCATGTTAAGTTCAAATCCCACCAAAATCCATATGAACCACTGTAAGTGTTTTTTCTTACCAGAATCTCCACACTGTTCATATCTTTCCTGCAAGTATTGAGTGCATATCATTAGCAACATCAATTTTACCAATATCAGAAGACCTACGAAGGTCATAGTCAGAACCCTTTCTTACAGACACAGCAGGTAAAAACAAATTCTATTTTCCTCCATCAATAAATGTACAGTCTTGTGCATTTACTCAGTGACTTATCCATAAAAATGACAGCACAAACAGTAAATGCTAAGCATCACTAATGAGGCTATAATAAGATCAAAACATGTTTGAAGTGGCTCTCATATTTTTTTAATTTCTTTATTACCCACCAGGGGCTAAACATAGAGGGGACAAACAAAAATAGACATCGACCCCAGTTCAAAACTGGTACTTATTTTATTGACCCCGAAAGGATGAAAGGCAAAGTCAACCTCGGCGGAAAAGTAGTTCTCATATTTGTATGAAAAATAAAAATAATGCTGGATACTGACAAATATTGCTTTTCTTTTAACAATTATTTACTTTTAGTTTGAGTTAAGTGCATCTCATTAAGTATTAATAATAAATGTAAAGATAACCCAATTACTTTCTATAAAATCAATGCCATCAGGTATTGAATTCTGAAATTGGTGCAAACAGCACAGTTTGGAGCAAAAAAGACAGTTGCTTAAATTACTTGCAGTTTTTAAGTGTTAACCTATTTTATCAAACCCCTTAAATATGAAACACAAAATTGACTTTAGAGATATTTGGTTTCAGAATCTTACAGGTATATAATTAAATATAGGAAGGTATTTTGATCAAATGTTAGATTGATTTCATAAATTCATCTGTCCTCAATGAACCAACTGATTGACAAACTAGTAAAATGACTTCATATATAAATTATAATGTAGGAAATAGTTACTTATCAAAACTGAGTTAAAAGCTCACCTGTAGTTGTGATATGTGGCATTCAGTTTGGTTTTCCAAAAATGGGCCACCATATACTGACACCCATGTGCAAGAATTTCCTTCAAGATCATGACAAATGCCATTATTTTGAAGATATGTAATTTGTGGTGCCATTTCCAAGTTCACAGAACAGTCATCTCCAGCATATGGTGCATTGCATTGACAGTTTCCTGTTGATAAGAGAAAAGAATTTCACATGTGAACTTATGGGATTGATTTTTATAACATGAATGAAAGAAAGCTTGGTTGATAGCTAACTAAAAAGACAAACAAATGGATGGATGGATGGATGGATGGATCTATCTATCTATCTATCTATCTATCTATACGATATATATATATATATATATATATATATATATTATACAAAAGAGATAACAAAGCCAAGGGTGTGAGGAGTTTTCAGGACATTTATAAGGAAAGAGATATAGATATAGTCTTACAGCCATTTCTGGGATATTATGGATATCCTTTATCAGAGAGGATGTAAGATGGTTAAATAGAGGTTAATGTTTGAGTTCGAAATAAGGAATTATTGTGGAAAAGGAAGATATAGGGAATATAGAGGGAAATAGAAGAATGAAAGTAGAAATGAAATATAAAACATTGTAGTTGCAGTTCCATTATTTGAGTAAAGTGGTGTATAGAAGTGGTAAAAAAAGTTTTCTGTAAATGGTATGTAAGTTCCAATAGTAGTTCATGTTTAGTCACTTCTAAGTGTGGAGCCGTGGATTCTGTGTTGCTCATTCAATTACCAATATAGAATAGTGGACTTGTAAAAACATTGGACACTTTATGGTATTTTCTCCTGTTCTGAGTTCAATCCCTATTTGGGTGATTTATTTAACACTACCATTTGGCCCTTGGGGGCCTTTAATGTTAAAGCTGAGTCTCTAGCTGATGGTGCCCTCCTCCCTCCCATCCTATAGAGGGTCTGTCCTTAGATTATCTTAATTTGATGCAATCAGTCTAGAAAAATATGTAGGTAGTCCCCTTTTGAGGCCATTACAAACCTTTTTCACAATTTCCATTATCAGAACAATCATTGGGGCATATACTGGCCATGGCTTCAATTAATCTTCGATCTTCTTGTTGTCCAAGCACCATGCGATGCAATCTTCTGTTGCAACGAAGCAGCATAGACTCCAACATTATTGGAGCCCATTTCGCATCTTTTGTAATCTGAAAAAAGAAGCGAAGCAATTTTAAAAAGAGAGAAAAGAAAACTTTATAAAATAACATTCAAAGAAATATTCAGCAATATATATTGAATATGATAATCCCCAGAAGTTAACAGAGGCGTAGGAGTGGCTGTGTGGTAAGTAACTTGCTTACCAACCACATGGTTCTGGGTTCAGTCCCACTGCGTGGCACCTTGGGCAAGTGTCTTCTACAATAGTCTCAGGCCGACCAAAGCCTTGTGAGTGGATTTGGTAGATGGAAATTGAAAGAAGCCCGTCGTATATATGTATCTATATATATATATGTGTGTGTATATATATATATGTATTTGTGCATGTATGTGTTTGTGTGTCTGTGTTTGTCCCTGCCAACATCGCTTGACAACCAATGCTGGTGTGCTTACGTCCCTGTAACTTAGTGGTTCAGCAAAAGAGACTGATAGAATAAGTACTAGGCTTACAAAGAATAAGTCCTGGGGTCGATTTGCTCAACTAAAGGTGGTGCTCCAGCATGGCCACAGTCAAATGACTGAAACAAGTAAAAGAGTAAAGAGCTTCTTTTGGCCAAACAACTTAATCTGAAGCATAGTGTACAGAATAAAAACAGGACTGCAAAATTTAAGGAAGCTGTCGCCTCTGCTGACAGCACAAGGATTCTCTATTCAAACAAAGTGTAAATTTTTATGTGTGTGTATGAGCATTGAACACAAGGTTTGCAAGGCTGGAAAGAAAGGAAGCAAGCATGCTTCATTGAATGTGTAATGTTGGTTGTGTGAGTGAATAGAAATGAACAAAGGAAATTAGTGAAAAACAGGATATAGGAGTAATCAGATATAAGAAAGACAACTGCATTGATAGACATGAAATGCATCTGGATGATGGCAATTGGGTAAAAAAATTGACAAGATCCAAGTGAAAAGAAACAGTGGAAGAATAATACTGAGAAGAGGTCATGGGCTGAAGTGATTAAAACTGATCTCAGGATGTTAAACCTCACAGAGAGGATACAGGAGTGCAACAAGTGGTTGGAGGCTGCGTTGGAGAAGGTCATACAAACATGAAAAAATAGGTAAACATGCTGAGGAGGATAATTATTAGAATATTATATAAATAGGAATTTTGTCTGGTTGAGATGACTGAGGATTCAATTCCAAGTGGGTTGTTTTATATTATGTACTGTTTAATCCTTTAGAATTTAAGCCAGCCATATCCAGCCATATCCAGCCAAAGTATTCAGCTAGTTTTATGTTCAAACTGGCCAGATCTGGTCTCTCACACCAACCCTACAATATCATTTTAAAAATTAATGGTTGCTTCATCAAAATCCCATAACTACAAGATGAAGCATAATTCATTCAACATGAATAAAAAAAAAGCATTAAGTTTGGCAGATTAATGTGAAAAGAATTAAAGTGGTAGCTTAGACTAGAGTAGTAAAATTTTTTTTAAAATTCATCTAGGAAACTAATAATGGTCTGCATGAACAAGAATTCTATCTTGAAATGTGAGAGGTCAGATAAGTTTATCTGTTGCTGGAGAAGCAGATTCTGACAAATCAATACCAATGTTACATTGATGAGGGAAAAAGAGTCTGCTTGCAGCTGCAGTATCTCCACTACTGTGTCCACCATTACCATCGTCGTCATCACCACCACCAACAACAACAACATCACCAAGATCATCATCATCATCAACTGTGTCTATTGAGCACTTTCTGACCTTAGATTGTCTTTCAACGATAGGAATGAAAATTCCTTTAAGTTTGCAGCTCTTTTGTTTTTCTCAGTCCATTCAGAAAAGCTTATTTGACAACAATGATGGACGATCAAGGTGGGATCAGAAAGAATAGAGGTAGAATAAATATCACAAGCCAACTTCGTGAAGAATTCCACCAATTTGATTAAATTAACGAAGTAAGAAAAGATGAAAGTCAAAGTTAACTTCAGTAGGATTTAAACTCCAAACCCAGTGAGAGAGAACAAACAACCACAAGGTATTTCATATAACTTTCAAACGAATTTATCAACAGTTATATCAGGTGAAAAGCCAGTCTCACAAAATTAGCTTTCTCTTCTCCCCATGGCAAGAAAACTTACCCAACCTCATCAACTTCTCTGAATAAAGTAACTTTAATTAGATATTGCAAGGAGCATGGCTCAGTGGATAGAGTATCAAGCTTACAATCACAAGGTAGAGAGTTTGATTCCTGGACCAGACTGTGTGTTGTGTTCTTGAGCAAAACATTTTATTTCACGTTGATCCAATTCATTCAGCTATAGAAACGAGATGTGATGTCACTGGTGCCAAGTTGTATCAGCCTTTGCCTTTCCCTTGGATAACATCAGTGACAGGGAGAGGGAAGGCTGGTATGCATGGACAGTTGTTGGTCTTCCATAAACAACCTTGTCTGACTTGTGCCTCAGAGGGGAACTTTCTAGGTGCAACCCCATGGTCATACATAACCAAAGGGGGTCTTTACCCTTTTTTTATCCTAGTTAGATATTGAATTGGGAAGAATATTTCAGTTTATTTGAACCTGAAGTCCTTTTCTAGCCAAAATTATAAAAATTAGATGAATTAATTGGTATACCTGAATGTTGGTGATACAGCTTTCTATTTCTCTGGAAATATTTATCCCAATAGTGGTGGTACAAGGAGCAAATGATGTTTTATCCTTCAAATATGTTTGGCAGAACTTTTTTGCATCAGTTTCACTAAATTCATCGTCAGACCAAGGTGGTAAGCTCTAAAATTTATAAAATTGAAACACAATTATGACTTTGTTGCTACACATTACACATTGAAATAAATAAATGGATTAGTAAATCAAATAATAGATTTATTGCTAATCACTTATAAAAGTATCTGATGTGTAAATTTTTTATTCTGTGTAACACAGGAGTAGGAGATCAGATCACAAATAACTGAGTGAGTGGCAATAGGAGAAATTAGGAGAGATGACACTGTCTCCAGCACTCACTCATTCTCCCTCGCTCTATCAACTTTTTGTGACACTGATACGGACATACATGCATACATACATAAATGCATGCATACACACACACACACACACATATATATATACATGCACATACATACATGCATACGTGCATATATACATGCATGCATACATGCCTGCATGCATACAAACATACATACATACAAACATACATGCATGCATACATACATGCATGCATACATACATGCATGCATGCATATATGCATATATGCATACATACATACATACATACATACTTACATACATACAAACATTCATATACAAGCAAATTAACACCAAATATACAGTGCGTGTGTTTTTATTGGCTAAACTGGCAATATACATACATGCATGCATGCATATATGCATATATGCATACATACATACATACATACATACTTACATACATACAAACATTCATATACAAGCAAATTAACACCAAATATACAGTGCGTGTGTTTTTATTGGCTAAACTGGCAATATGACCATCCCCAAATACAACAACATTCATATATTTCTTATTTCTTTATTGCCCACAAGGGGCTAAACATAGAGGGGACAAACAAAGGGATTAAGTCGATTACATCGACCCCAGTGTGTAACTGGTACTTAATTTATCGACCCTGAAAGGATGAAAGGCAAAGTTGACCTCGGCGGAATTTGAACTCAGAACGTAGCAATGGGAAAAATACCGCTAAGCATTTCCCCCAGCGTGCTGACATTTCTCCCAGCTCGCTGCCTTTCATATATTTCTACCCCAAACACACCTAAATAAATTAACAAATGCTATCTGGTCAAGTTTGCAAATGACAGCTGGAATACTCAGCCATTTACACTTTAATTAAGCAGCAGAGAATTCAGTTGCTCAAACACCTGAATCTTCATCACTGATTAACAGAGATCCACTCCTGTGTGGAGAAATAAAACAGGAGATATTTATTTACATGATTTCCAAAGCACGTTGAGTTTAAAATATCTTCCTCTTTTCAGATATGGTCTCATTGTGAGTCCCCTTTCATAAGTGTCATTAACTAGGGTCCTCGGTCAAGCCAAGTCTTCTGAGCAAAATATGGGAGATGGAAATGGTATGGAATCCTGAGCTGCTGGGGTGTGGGGATATTTCTTATTGAATGGTAAACTTCTTTATCACCTGGTTTAACACCCTTAACTGACCCTTAAGTCATTTTGGCAGGAGTCCACTATCTATGCTGCAAACAATCAGATCAAGTTCCTGGTGTGAAAAGAACTACATCCCTTCTGTACCTGCTATAACAGAGACCCTGAAAGAAAAGACCAAGCACCTCATCCGTTCTATATTAATTAAGCTATTTGCTCATACAACAACCAAAATAAGCAAAACAATCAAAGAAAGCTCTCTTTTTATACTTACAGATGATACAAAGTCTGGATTATAATCAAATTCATCAACGGATTCCACACCTGAATAACAGTTGTAGGGAACAAGTTTTGGGGATTCCATTTTACTGGTGATATCTCTTCCTGTAATGAAGTAAAAGATAAAGTGTTTTGATTATTTCTAATGCATGTCTTTTGATGTTTATTCTATTGCTAAATACATACTTGTTTACACACACACAACATTTGCGGTTTCCATTTAGTCTCCAATATTTTAAATTCGGGTTTGTCCCTGTTAACAGGGGTAGCTGGATCTACCTTACTCTTACAGCAACTGCTCTCGCACACCATCTCACCATCTTGCCCGGTTTTGGGCATCCTCCCTCCACAAGCCAACCCTCCCAATTTCCTTTTCCACCTGTCCCCTCCATGTTTTCTTTGGCTGACCTTGCTTTCATGGTTCAATCCCTCTAAACTTAAGCACTCTCCTCAGAACATGATCCTCATCCCTCATCAACACAATTCCATACCACCACACTCCACTCGCCCTTGCCAGCTGTTCCACCAATTCCTCCAGCCCCAGCATCTTCATAAAATCCTCAGCCCTCCTTTTATCCAAAAGCTTTACACCACACATTTCTCTCACCATTGCTCTCTCAGACTTTTTCAAAATTGTCATTTCACTTTCCCTCAAATGCCATCTCCCACTCCCATACAGCATTGCTGCTCTCATACAACTCCTATAGACCCTTCCTTTCATCTTCAAGGAGAACCTTTTCCCATATAACAACACTCCACATTCCCTGAACTTCACCCGGCCAAGTCTTGCTCTTGCTGTCACAGCTGCTTCACATCCACCACTTACATCCACCCTGTCTCCCAAATAATAAAACCCTCTCACTGTTTCCACCTCATCACATAAGCTTTCCACTGGTTCCATCAGCCCTCCAGCTCCTTTCTCACTTCTTCCACAAATAAAATCTCATGCCAGTCTTGGGGTCACCTTCTTCATTTTCTTACATCTACCATGAATCCATTATCCACATTTCATACACAACACTACATTTGCCATTACCCTCCTCCCACACACACCACATGGATCTTCCTTACTCATTAACATTTCTCCTTCCACCCCACTTACCATCACCTTTGTCTTCCCAAGGTCTACCTTCAAACCCTTGCTTTCAAACGCCTTCTTCCATTTCCAAAACTTCTCCCTCAATCCCTCCATTGTCTCATTTATCAGAACAAGGTCACCTGCACACAGTATCTCCATCATCAATCCTTCTTTTGCACTCTCCATCACTGTTGCAAACAATGATAGTGGCAACACAGATCCCTGATGCACACCAACTTACACCACAAACTCCTCCGACAGCTCTGATCCAACTCTAACTCTTGTCTTTACCCCTTCGTACAAACTCATCACTGCCCTCACTATTATGTCTAGCACACCTCTCTTCCTCAATACCCAATCACCTTCCTTGGCACCCTATCAAATCAGATCAACAAAGCACATGTACAACTCCTTCTCCTTATCTTGGTATTCCTCTCGCAATCTCTTCACAATGAACACTGCATCTATTGTCCCCTTTCCTGGCATAAAACCAAATTGCATCTTGTCCACATCTACCGTTTTCTGAATTCTTCTCTCCAACACCCTTTCCACAATCTTCATTGCATGCTCCAATAACTTCACTCCCCTATACACCCTCGCATGGAACTGTATTAAACTGTTTAAATAATATGTGTAACTCCTTCTAAATGTCTTAAGTGCCCTTTTCTTTCGTTTGTTCATTCACTCATATATATATATATATATATATATATATATATATATATATATACATATATATATCATCATTATCATCGTTTAACGTCTGCTTTCCATGCTAGCATGGATTGGACGATTTGACTGAGGACTGGCAAACCAGAAGGCTGCACCAGGCTCCATTCTGATCTGGCAGAGTTTCTACAGCTGGATGCTCTTCCTAACGCCAACCACTCCAAGAGTGTAGTGGGTGTTTTTACGTGCCACCGGCACGAGGTCCAGTCACACGGTACTGGCAACAGCCATGCTCAAAATGGTGTTTTTTACATGCTACCTGCATGGGAGCCAGTCTAGCGGCACTGGCAACAACCTCACTCGAATGATTTTCTAACGTACCACCAGCACAAGTACTAGAAGGCAATGCCGGTAACGATTACGCTCAAATGATGCTATTTACGGGCCATACATATATGCATATAGATGCATATACACACACATGTGTGTGTGTGTGTGTGTGTGTGTGTGTGTGTGTGTGTGTGTGTGTGTGTGTGCATGTATTTCAGATAAGAAAGTAAATTTCAAGCACAGTAAAGCTGTTCGGACAGCAGAGAAAGGTTGGGTGTTTATCCTTGTAAGATGGAAAAAATTTGCAAGCAAGTAGCTACAGGACTCAAATCCATACCCTTTAGATACTGGTTGTGTACTTTACCAGCCCCAACTATTAATAATTTCCCAATCTATTAAACAGCAAATAGTCCAGACATGTTTTGTGCACAGAATTGGAATCGCTTGATGCTATATGAACGTGTCCTTTGTTTACAAACACTTCACAACATGACAAGGTATGGGAAGAAGTCCAGACATACTTTCATGCAGGATGCAAGCAAACTTTACTGTCAAGCTAATTGCATGTAATTATTCATGTATTTAATTAGAAGTGCGGTTATGAAACATTTAGATAAAGAACATTACCAGTTGTTTTGCAAGACTGAAACTGACTCGGTTTTGAAACACACATATGTGCATCAGTGCAGCTAGTACAGTATTTTGTTGATGAATTCCTGGAGTCAACTGCTTGGCAGACACCACTGTAGAGACTTTCGCTTTTCTTTACTCTGAAAATTAATACAAAACAGTAAATAAATAAAGAAATTCCACTCATATCTTTTTTTTTTTAAATACCAAACAGGAAAATACAAGACAGGAAAATACATTCTTTTATTCTTTTACTCGTTTCAGTCAGTTGACTGCGGTCATGCTGGGGCACTGCCTTGAAAGGTTTTTGCAACCTCAGGACTTATTTCTTAAGCCTACTACTTATTCTGTCAGTCACTTTTGCTGAACCACTAAGTTACAGAGATGTACACACCAACATAGGTTGTCAGACGGTGATGGTGGGACAAATGCAGACACAAAGACAAACACAAATCGACACACACACACACACACACACACACACACACACACACACACACACACACACACACACACACACAATGGGCTTCTTTCAGTTTCCATCTACTAAATCAACTCACAAAGCTTTGGTCATTCCAAGGCTATAGTAGAAGACACTTGCCCAAGGTGCCATGCAGTGAGATGGAACCTGGAGCTATGAGGTTGGGAAACAAGCTTCTTACCACGCCGTCATGCCTGTGCCCTTTATACATTTATGAAGTCATTATGATGTAACTGTGAAAATTTTATTATATTGCAGAGCAGCAATATTTGGGGTTTAGGGATATTTTTGCAATGACTTAGTGCTATTGATTCTTCAGAGACCCCATTCAGTACTGGGATATTTTGGGATTGAGAAAATTCTTGTTTTTATTCTACATTATTGATTTTTAGCTGTTGAGGGTGATCTACCCCAGAAACTAAATAGAGAAATGATTGTAATTACCATATATTTTGAGATATATTAACTATTTTAATGTAAACAATCTTTTCTTTCATTGAAGATAATTATATTCCAGTGCATATTTACTAAGCAATGTAAAGGGAGATAAACATGTTTTAATGGAGATAAATCATCAACATCATCATCATCATCATCATCATCATCATCGTCATCATCGTCGTTTAACGTCCGCTTTCCACGCTAGCATGGGTTGGACGATTTGACTGAGGACTGGTGAAACCGGATGGCAACACCAGGCTCCAATCTGATTTGGCAGAGTTTCTACAGCTGGATGCCCTTCCTAACGCCAACCACTCAATTATTTCATTTCATTATATTTTAATATTTGTCTGCTGCCCAATGAGTCTCTCTCTCTCTCTTTCTCACTTTCTCTGTATCTCTCGATTTCTATCTCTATCCATCTCTTTTTCTCTTTCCCTTTCTATTATTTTCATTGATCAGACAATCTGCTTGTGCATTGTGACTTATCTTCTCCCATGTGATGTCCTGGTTATCATTGACAACAGACAAACATTATGTATGTATGTATGTATGTATGTATGCATGTATGTATGTGAGTATGAATGCATGGGTGTGTGAGTGCATGCATGTATGTATGTATGTATGTAACTTATTGTAAGTTGTAACTTTCCAGTATATCCTGTCAAGAAACTTTGATTTTGATAGTTTAAAGCCATTTGGTCTGTCTTTGATGATTTCAAAGAATGTTATCAAGTTCTCATTTCTTACTTAGGCTTTCAAACAAGTCAAAATACATAATTTGTCTTACCTCCAGCTTTGAGAAAACTTGGTAGGAAAACTTGTATTTGTTTGTGTGTGACTCCCATCTGAGTGCATCAGGTCATTCTCTTGTTTATCGTCATATACACCACACAGACCTGTATTTAAAAACAAACAAAAATAGAGGATATGAACATAGGTGCATACGCATAACATGATATGTGCATACATACATATGTATGTATACACATACATACATGCATGCATATATACATGCATACAATCATCATCATCGTCATCATTTGACTTCTGCTCTCCATGCTGGCTAAGGTTGGATAATTTGGCAAGGCCGGAGTCAGACGATTGCATCTTGCTCCAATATCTGAATTGGTTTCTAGTGCTGGAGGCACTACCAAATGTCAATTGCCATGCAGAATGCACAGGGTGCCTTATTAAATGATAATTGTCCTAGATCAGGGGTTTTCAAACTTTTTGACTTGCGGACCCCTTTATATTTCAGGCTTTACCTTAGGGACCCCTTATAAACACTTATGAAATTTATACATAAATATTTGCTTAAAATAACATATATTTTTTACATTTATTTATTTAACAGTATTTAACAAATAGGTTTATTGTCAATTAAAAGATTTCGGTTAAAAACCATATATAAAATCAAATTGCCCATAAAAAGTATTTGCTGTCCAGGGGCAATCAATAAAGTACTTGTTCTGGGAATGATTCCTCTCTCTCTCTCTCTCTTTCTCTCTCTCTCTCTCTCTTTCTCTCTCTCTCTCTCTCTCTCTCTCTCTCTCTAGCTCTCTCTCTCTCTCTAGCTCTGTCTCTCTCTCTCTCTCTCTCTCTCTCTAGCTCTGTCTCTCTCTCTCTAGCTCTGTCTCTCTCCCCCTAGTTCTCTCTCTCTCTCTCTCTAGCTTTCTCTCTCTATATATATGCCTCTTACCATCTCCCCTCGTCAAATTAGAGTTAATGAATACTTCAACAATAATCTCATTCCCTTCTTTCAGATGAATAAATAAAAATCTGATAAAAGAAAAAAAAATGCTGGAAAGACAGTTAATTTAGTGTGAACATATAGTTATATATTGTAACCAGCACATAACTATATATTCTTGTTGTGGAAGGCACCACTGAGATACATCACTATTGTTAGAAACTGCATTATTTTCAAATCCAAATCTACATATTTTGTGACTCAGTCTATGACCAGGTAGCTTTGTTTTGACTATACTTTCAAAGTTGTCAACTATCAAACACCAGACTAAATCTCCATCTTAGTTCATCCTTTATGGTTTGGTCAACTTAAGTATTCTGAGTTCTCTCCCTTACTCCTATTAAAAGTAATTTTCGTTAACAATAATAAATTTTCTTCACTGTCTGGTTTCAATTGATTAAAAAATTTTATTGCGCTCCCCATTAAGTATTTTAGCCTGAACATGGTGTTGTTATGTGGAGGCACAATGGCCCAGTGGTTAGGGCAGCGGACTCGCGGTAATAGGATCGCGGTTTTGATTCTTAGACCAGGCGTTGTGAGTGTTTATTGAGCGAAAACACCTAAAACTCCACAAGGCTCCGGCAGGGGATGGAGGTGAACCCTGCTGTAATCTTTCACTACAACTTTCTCTCACTCTTACTTCCTGTTTCTGTTGTGCCTGTAATTCAAAGGGTCAGCCTTGTCACACACTGTGTCAAGCCGAATATCCCCGAGAACTACGTTAAGGGTACACATGTCTGTGGAGTGCTCAGCCACTTGCACGTTAATTTCATAAGCAGGCTGTTCTGTTGATCAGATCAACTAGAACCCTCGACGTCGTAAGCGACGGAATTCCAACAACGGTGTTGTTAAATTTAATGTAAATTAAAATCAGCATTAAAAAGTCAAAAAATTATTTTGCAGAGGAGGAAAAAACAATACTAGTCAATGATTGATATTACCTGAATTAATTAGTAGGTATGGGACACAACTCTGGATATATTTCAATCTTTTTATGGTCTCATCAGCCTGATACAGACTTCATTTCCTTAATGTATTGATGTAATGACAGAAAAGACGTACCAGACTGTACAGTGGTTTGTGAAGAAAAGTATAACAGTTTGAAGAAAAAACTTTACAAAGATGTTATCCTCATCATCATCATTGTTTCACATCTGTCTTCCATGCTGGCATGGGTTGGACAGTTTCACAGTAGCTAGCCAGGCAGGAGCCTGCACCAAACTTCTGTGTTTGTTTTGCAGGGTATTTACAGCTGGATGTCCTTCCTAATACCAACCACCAAGCAGAGTAGGTTGAGTGCTTTTCATGCGGCACCAGCACAGACACGGTCGATTTTGTCATGGTTTTTACAGCTGGATGCTCTTCCAAACGCCAACCACTTTACGGTGTTGACTGGATGCTTTTTACATAGCATCAGCACTGGCAGGGTCACCAAGTAACTTGCAAGACAAAGAATCCTTTGGGAGAGGAGAGGGGACATTGGAGGAGGTGATCTTGTGTCAGATGATGAAAGGTTATAGGGAGACAGAGAGACAGAAATAGGTGTCTTGCTGTGAGGCTAACTAGAAATAATGGCATGGTAAGGAAAAACAAAGAAAAATTTTTGTCTCTGACCTTCTGTGTTATTAAAGTCATGAAATGATGAATAAACCCAGACATTGGCAAAGTTAGCATAGCTGTCACTGATGAATATTTCAGTTCCATGTGGTAAGATGACCTGAAGGAAATAACAATACAAAAAAAAAAAAAAGAAGAAAAGAAAGGATCAGTTATCAATATGTGTGGGATATATATATAAAAAGTGGAGGCGCAATGGCCCAGGAGTTAGGGCAGCGGACTCGCGGTCATAGGATCGCAGTTTCGATTCCCAGACCGGGCATTGTGAGTGTTTATTTAGTGAAAACACCTAAAGCTCCACGAGGCTCCGGCAGGGCAGGGCATGGTGGCGAACCCTGCTGTACTCTTTCACCACAACTTTCTCTCACTCTTACTTCCTGTTTCTGTTGTGCCTGTAATTCAAAGGGTCAGCCTTGTCACACTGTGTCACGCTGAATATCCCTGAGAACTACATTAAGGGTACACGTGTCTGTGGAGTGCTCAACCACTTGCACGTTAATTTCATGAGCAGGCTGTTCCGTTGATCTGATCAACTGGAACCCTCGATGTCATAAGCGACGGAGTACCAACAACAACAACAATATGTAAATATCTATATTTGGATCTCTTGATAATTATGTTCCTATTGTGTTTCCATAAATACAAGGGGTGCTGAAAAGTTCCTGGCTTTAAGGATGTAGCAAATGGCCTGGCTGGAGGCCCAACCTTCCAAATTTTTTTACAGGGCTTAGAAAAACTGAAGGACCACTGCAATAATCCGTGAGCGGGGGTGGAATAAGTTGAATAAAATCATAATTAACTGATTTTTCTGTATTTTCTTTTACCCAAAGCCAGGAACTTTTCAGCACCCCCTCATACACACACACACACCATATACATACATACATACATACATACATACACACATACATACACACATACACACAAAAAAATTTTTTTCTATATTTGTGAATTAAAGTGACCATTGGATTCATGTTAGAAACAGTAGGAAAATATCCAAGCATCTTAACAAGTTTTCAAGCCAATCACATGGAGAAAGGTGTTCACCTCCATTTTTGGAAAGATTGTTTTCCAAAATAGAGGTGAACGCCTTTCTCCATGTGTTAAGATACTTGAATATTTTCCTACTGTTTCTAACATGAAACCAATGGTAGCCTTGATTCACAAATAAAGATATTATTTATCCACCAATGTGGTGTTGAGCACTCATTTCATCGCATGTGAAGACATGGCTCAGTGGTTAAGATGTTGTGCTCACAATTGCGAGATCATGGGTTTGATTCCCAGACCAGGTGTTGTGTTGCATTCTTGAGCAAAGCACTTCATTCCACGTTGCTCTGCGATCATTTTGACATCTGACATGTGGCACTCATTGCACCTGTACAGGTAATGTCGATCTGATGGAAAGAGTGAGCTTATATCTACACAAACATTTGATCACTATAAACAAATCATCTGTGTAGTTGTTCGGTAAGAAATCGTCAAAGCCTCATACATCGTCTAATGCAAGATCTTGGTTCCTCCTATACCATAAATATTGGAAAACAGGGCAATGGTTCTGGTAAAAATATGACACCAGGTGGAAGGCAGAAGATCAAAATCTGTAGAGCAAATATCCCAGGGTGTCTGAATCAGATGACACATCTCAATGCCAACAGACGTGCACAAATAGAGCATAAGGGAGGATTAGCTGTGTAGGCTTTGTGGAGAGAGAAGCACTATGACAAACATCTAATCTGGATGTAAAGCAAAGCACATCGTTCAGCGGTTAGGGCATTGGTATCACAATTATGAGGTAGTGAGTTTGATTCCTTGACTGGGCTGTATGTTATGTTCTTGAGCAAGACACTTTATTTCACATTGCTCCAGTTCACTCAGTTGTAAAAATGAGTTGTGATGTCACTGGCATCAATCTGTATCAGCCATTGCCTTTCCTTTGAGTAACATTGATGGCATGGACAGTGGAGGTTGGTACACATGGGTGACTGCTGGTCTTCCATAAACAACCTTGTCCAGACTTGTGCCTTGGAGGGGAACCTTCTAGGGGGAAATCCCATGGTCATTCATGACCAAAGGGGGTTTTTACTCTACCCAACAGAGATAAGGTGCTCAAAACACTCACTCACAGCCTTGAACAACAGAGATATGAGAAACACCAACAGGAGTGGCTGTGTGGTAAGTAGCTTGCTTACCAACCACATGGTTCTGGGTTCATTCCCACTGCGTGGCACCTTGGGCAAGTGTCTTCTACTATATCCTCAGACCGACCAAAGCCTTTTGAGTGGATTTGGTAGACGGAAACTGAAAGAAGCCCGTCGTATATATGTATATATATATATATATGTATGTGTGTGTCTGTGTTTGTACCCCCAACATCGCTTGACAACCGATGGTGGTGTGTTTATGTCCCCGTAACTTAGCGGTTCGGCAAAAGAGACTGATAGAATGAGTACTAGGCATCCAAAGAATAAGTCCTGGGGTCGATTTGCTCGACTAAAAGGCGGTGCTCCAGCATGGCCACAGTCAGTTGACTGAAACAAGTAAAAGAGGAAAAGAGTAAAAGAGTTGAAAAAGACAATATTGTCAATCAAGTTTGTGAGGGAAGCAGATAAGTCATTGACCATAGCAAGAAGGACAAGGGGTCCAATAAAGGGATATAAAAGTGGACTGAGAAGAAAGGCTGCAGTTTTCCCTTGGAACATTCAACAAACCATGAAATTAGAAGTAATTTAGTGGTCTCAGAGGTCAAAGTACAGAGTTCCCTGGGAAGATGGGTACAAACAAGCTTTTAGAAAGAACAGAACCAAGTACTCTTTACTCTCTTTTTACTCTTTTACTTGTTTCAGTCATTTGACTGCGGCCATACTGGAGCACCGCCTTTAGTCGAGCAAATCGACCCCAGGACTTATTCTTTGGAAGCCTAGTACTTATTCTATCGGTCTCTTTTGCCGAACCGCTAAGTTACGTGGACGTAAACACATCAGCATCAGTTGTCAAACGATGCTGGGGGGACAAACACAGACACACAAACATATACACACACATACACATATACATATATATCCCTGAACTTTTTGCAAAATTTCAGGGATAGCAGACATGGTTGGACAGGGAGTCTTTGACAGCCAAGACAGGCTGTAGTAGACACACCCCAATACTTATTAGATATCATTTTATGACATCAACACATACACACACACATCACCAATGAGATTAATAATTACTTACATAAAAGATGTAATATTAATCAAAATAACACATATGAATTAATTAAGTAATGAACATTACCTTATATTGACCATTTTTATATTTTTCAATTCTAAATTGTGGTTCCAGCTTTCCAATTTGGTATAATTTCACATTCAAATGTTGTTCTACAGAATTTTCCTTTTTCTGACACTTGTCGATGAGAAGGACATCATCCCCTGCCTTAATAGCAGCACCACAGCTGCAAGTAACATTGTCGGTACAGTTCTGGTAGAAGACATTCACCTAGGGGAAAATATTAAACATTCACCATTGTCAATATTTTAGATATTTACAAAAATGCATACTGACAGAGATTTACTTAACATACACACACATATACATGTTTGTGTGTGTGTGTGTGTGTGTGTGTATATATATATATATATATATATATATATATATATATATATATATACACACACACACACACACACACACACATTTATATAAACATATGTTTTAGTGACAGGCTGACTAAGCTCCTTGTGTTACTTAAAGTTTTGTAGTTGTGAAATAAACACATAATCTGTTGCTTGGAAGTTTGGTTCCAAAGTGGAGAAAAATCGAGATGACTTCTTTCTTACTGGGAGAACTTAATACCAACTGGTTAGTTTGGGTCATGTTGTTGTAATGATAATGCAGTGATAACAAGTCTAACAGTGCATCTGGATATTAATTACCACTTAGATAATTGAATACTTAGTCCCACTTAATCTGGAGACTCCGTGGTCACAGCAATATCTTACCCAACATAAATGAAGTATAATCAACAAGGCTCCCACCTTAGTCACCCAAGGCTTGCTATTGTTGACTCTGCCCCCTCAGAAAGGCTGCAAGGCTGCACATACTTTAACACTCAGCAGGATCCATTTATAGAAAGTCTTACATTTCATATTATTGCCATGAAAGATATCCACCACTATGTGCTTTTAATGTATTTCAAACCAGTGATCTCCAATAATCTTGATACATCTCCCTAGACTATGTTTGTTATCCATATAGAGATCAAGAGTAAAGAGTAAAGACCCCCTTTATTTATGAATGACTGTGGAATTGCACCAAGAAAGTTGCCCTCCAAGCCACAAGTTCAGACAAGGTTGGTTGCTTATGGAAGACCAGCATTCGCCCATGCATACCAGCCTCCCCTCTCCATGCCATTGATGCTATCCAAGGGAAAGGCAAAGGCTGATACAGCTTGGCACCTGTGACATCACAGCTCATTTCCATAGCTGAGTGAACTGGAGCAACGTGAAATAAAATGTTTTGCCCAAGAACACAACACACATCCAGGTCTAGGAATTGAACTCACTACCTCATGATTGTGAGTCTGATGCTGTAATCACTGAGCCATGCACCTTCACTGAATAGAGATCAGTTCCCTCAATTCCTGCATATTAATGATCCAGCTGATATATCTTCCACATCCATGCCAAATGCCACACACTGATGACTAGGTGGTATTCATCTATTGTCATTAAAATATCACTGCACCTTCCTGACTGTAACTAACCATCAGATGCTAAGCTCTCCCTCTGTAACATAGAAACCAATCCTTACCACTCCTCAAGCAGCATATCACTAATGAATCAAATACCACACCTCAATGACAAAGTGATATTAATATCCACATGGAATGTGAGACCTGTCATTGATGCTGTAGCTGCCACTGCTGTTTCACACATTGCTGCCTCTACCATTGCTGCCTCTACCATTACTGCCACCACTGCGGCTACTGCTGTTATTGGTGGATTTGCCATTGGGGTTGTTGCTCCTGGCTTTAACAACACTACCACTCTGGTTACCAGCGCCAATCACCACCTAAGCTTCATACACTATCCCTTTGTCTTTGCATCATCATCTCCTTACTGGGTAGTCATTGTATACTCTACATGAAGATCTTGCTTCTGCCTGTAGCTTAGGTGTGCTCACTAATATTTTCTTAATACTGGGTACACAACTGAAACGGGCCCTTAAGTTGTGTCTATTAAACATACATGTCTGTGAGAAGTGTCTGCCCACTAATCTACTTGATGTTAAGCAAGAAAGGCGGGGCAAACCAAATGACTTTATGGTGGCACTTCCTTTTGTGGGTGCTAGGGCCCAACATATGGAAGATGTGGTTCGTAAACTCACTGGACGTCAGAGCCTCATTGTAATAGGGGGCTGTCGCATTGAAAATCTCTTGATTGGAGGACAGGTACAAAATCCCCTTGCTGATACCCTTCACTCGGTTCTTGAACACAATAAGATTGTGGGAGGCAGTTGTGTTGATGTAGGACAGCATTTCGTTTGGTTTGCTGTAGGGTTTGCTGTGTGAACAGGTGCCCTAGTCCAGCACAACAACTAAAAATTTGACAGTAGTAAGATTGGTGTCAGTTATAATCTTGAGTCCATTGGAACTAAAGGTACATCAAACCAGCCTCCAGCTGTAGAAAATCTGACTCTTGCTACATGTTGAAGTGAATGTTAAAATGATGCTGATGATGTTGATGCTGCTGCTTCTGATGATGATGATATATGTAAAGTAGATTTCTCACAAGCAATATTCTGTCTTTGAAGACATCAACATGTTTAGCACAAATCGTATTGTAAATGTTAAATAATAATTTAAAAGTTGATAAATGCAAAGTCAATAGCAAAAATGTATACTTACAGAATAGGGAAGAGACTTGTGCTTATAGAAAATAAACTCCCCTTCTAGGTGGTTGTTATAGATTCTAGAATAAATCAAAATCAAAGAAAACAAAATTATCATCCCTCTACAAATAACAACACATCCATCCATCAGTATGTATGTATGTATGTATGTATGTAAGCATGTATGTGTATGTATGTTTGCATGTACAGACATTTTGCAGAGGGGAAACGTTATCGGCATAAACCTAAAAAAAGGTTTAAGGATGGCATAAGGACTGCTATGAAGTCAATTGGAATGGCTCCAAAAGATATAGAAGTCCTCGCTTCAGATCGAGTTGGATGGCAAACAAGGGTGTGGAGTGGAGTGAAAGCATTTGAAGACTGAGAAGGTGAATGACAAGGACCTTTTTGTGTGCACAGTCTGTGACAGACCTTGTGTGTCCTTGGCTGGCCTCAAATCTCACCTGCGAACCCATGGAAAACAAACCTCTTCCAGCTATTCTGATTATATGTCTGTGCACACGTTTGAATGTGGTGTGTGCCAGAGGGTTTGCAAATCCAATGGGGGTCTTAAAAGACATGTTAGGATCCACAATGAGCAGAACTTACTTGCAGGTATTGGTAGTGCAAATCAGAGGTGCAATCTGTGTGGGTGTTTTTTCAAAACACTGTCTGGTTTAAAAAGCCACATCAGACGCCATGAAAGGGCTAAGGTGTAGGTGCAGGAGGTGGTCAAACTCTGTTTAAGGAGTAGACAACCACCATGTATGTATGTATGTATGCTTGTACATATGTACATATCTACATACGTATGTATGTACAAGATGGATGATCTGTTGAGTGATAATGTTGCAACAGGTATGTACATGATAATAATGTTGATTACAACTGGTTAATACAGAAACCAAGGTTTATTACATAGTAACAATCAGACAGCTGCTTAGAGTTAAATAGCGGGGTGGGGGTGGGGGGTGTTGGTCATAAAAAAATTCTGCAAATTCAAGGATCCATTTACCTTCCATCAAATGTTGAAATTTGGGCTTGATTCAGGGACATACAAATACTAGATTTCTCATTGTCAATAGTTGTTATCTGCAAAGAAATGGTAAAGACTTTCTCAAAATATCCTAATACTCTTACTAGCATCAAAACAAATAAAATTTTTAAAAATTCATTACAATGTAGGAAGTAGAACTATTGATGGTTTTAGAATAATCGAGGTTTTCATCTGGCAATTACAGAACAACCAGTACTTCCCAAATAATTCAGTTGGACATGAAACAAACCCATTCACTTTTATATAAGAAATAAAAGACATAAATGTATTATTTCAAAACAGTTTTAATTTCAAACTTACATTTGTGAAAGCTGACATGTATGGCTGTTGTGTGTGTTCAGCCTTAGCACTGACAGTTACTTTGGTGATTGTATTGCCATCAATATAACCATCAGCTATGCCATACACTGGGATCATTTGGTCTTGCTGCCAGTTTTCTTTAGTCAATGAAATATTACACAATGTTTCTACTGATGTCATATGGGCGCCAAAAGCTATTTGTGAAAGAAATTTTTGGTTTGTACACTTAACGCCCATCTCTTCAGAACTGACCTTGAAGGTCACAGGGCAGTTGCGAGGTTTTTGAGCCTTCATACATACTAAATGTGGTGGCACATTGCATTTAAAACGAAGATCTTTTGCTTTTTCTCCTTCCACAACAACGATTGGTTCCTCATTGGTAATCTGCAATTAAAGGAAATATTATTAACCCATTGGTATTGAAACTGGCCATATCTAGCCCAAATATTTTACCTATTTTTCTTTCAAACTGGCCAGATCTGGCCTTTCATACCTATGCTACAATGTTGTTTTAAAAGTAAACAATCACACCATCAAGATTTTGAAGCTAAGAGATAATGCATGATTAATTCAAAACAATGTGAATAAATAAGCATTACATTGGATAGAGTAATCTGAACATGAAAGGGTTAAATATGAGAATATCTACATTTAATTCAGTTTTTCGTTTTGTGTGTGGTGGTGGTGGTGTTTTGTTGTTTTTAGTTTTTGAAATAACTCAGGTGATTTATAAAAACTTCTACTTAATTCCAATCACTGAAGTGATGCAGGAAATGTGACTGCTGCTGATATTAACTTTTTAAAAGGAATGATGTCATCAGTATATAATGGTAATTCACTCAGATACAGAAGTAATTCATCATCATGACCCTCATCTAGCATCTGCTTTCCATGCTGGCATGGGTTATACTGCTCGACTGAAACTGGTAACATGGAGAGCTGCACCAAATTTCAAACTGATTTGGCATAGTAAACCATATTGGGTTATAGAAACACAGTTGACTACACAGTTTTCAGGCCATAATTCAAGAGAGATATAAACATTTTTATTATATTCCATCACCATGTCCACATGGGCATTCGATTCAATAACAGAAATTGAGAGGAAACATTAGTTAATTGTACGACATGGCCACATTTGCGGTGAAGAAGTTTAATATCCATGAACTGGGTCTATGAGGTGGGAATTCTACAGGTAAATCAGCCAGGGGCCTGAAGAACCGAAAAGATGTCCAGAACTATTTGCCAAGCCCATTCTTAACAGAAATGAAGAAAAAAAAAAGAAAAATACACAGTATATACTGAGATGACTGTTTTTTTTTTTTTTCTTAACCTTTATTATATTTCAAAAGAGATTTATGTAGAACTAGTGCTCACAGTTATAAGAGAGTGAATTCAATTCCAGGGCCAGGCTATGTGTTGCGTTCTTGAGCAAGACACTTTATTTCATGTTTCTCCAGTTCACTCAGCTGTAGAAATGAGTTGCAACATCATTGGTGCGAGGGTCTAACGCTCTTTGCCTTTCCCTTAGATATCATCGGTGTCAAGGAGAGAGGAGGCTGGTCTTCCATAAACAACCTTGCCTAGACTTGTACCTCAGAGGGCAACTTTCTAGGTGCAATCCCATGGTCAGTCATGACTGAAGGGGGTCTTTACCCTTTACCCTTACCTAGAACTAATTCTACAGAATAATATAAATTCTAAACTATAATATTATATAATACCAGTATGTCATAAATTATTGGTGGGGAAGATACAGAAGTTTAAAAGTAGCTTATGATTACCTGAACTTGTGGTTGAAATGCACGACTGTTGGTTTGGAGGCTGGTTGTGCTTGCACAGTTTGATGCATAGCAAGCAGTCAGGGTACAACGGAACTGGAAGCAGATTTATGAACAATCAAAGAAAGAAAATAGCTATTCAAAATAATAGAAATAAGAATAAATAAAAGGTTTTTAAAATATACAGAAACATACATGAACACACACACACACACACACACACAGAGTTGATAAAGGAAACAGAAGATAGATTTAGTACAAATCTTTATTTAGCACAATGATCTCGTTTTGACCCATCCTGCATTTAGCACTAAAATTTCCACAATATCCACACTTTCCATGTAAACCTACAGGTGTTCAAGGTGAACATCAAATGCATTATTGTCATCACTTCAGGATGAGATACAAACATCCTGATCATTGACCCCCTCTTCTTTGCAGCAAAATTTATATGTTTGACCTTTACCTTTTCAATTTTCATTCTCCTAAAATACAGTGTATAGAAATAGTGAAAAACATAAGAGACAATATATTAAGAAATTCTGAATGTTTAAGAAATTGTCATACATAATTTGAAAAGATATTTTCTTCAGTAACTTCTTTTGTAGCCAGTTGTGGAATTTGTACAAACGCTGATTTTGATAAAGGTACATCTTTCCAGTATGCGCTAAAGTTGTAGAGAATTCCAGGGACTTCAACAACATTCGGTTTGCAGTGTAGTATCATCTTTTTTTCAGATATGTATTCCAGTTCTATTAAAGGGGATGGAATGTTCTTTACAGGAATGAGATCTAAAAAGAAGAATAGAAAAGAGAATAAAATAGTAATTTATAACCACAAAATAACATTACTAATAATATTGACAATAACATCATCATCATTGTTTAACGTCCGCTTTCCATGCTGGCATGGGTTGGACAGTTTGACTGAGGACTGGCAAGCGAGGAGGATGCATCAGGCTCCAATCTGATCTGGCAAGGTTTCTACAGCTGGATGCCCTTCTTAACGACAACCACTCCGAGAGTGTAGTGGGTGCTTTTTACATGCAACTGGCTTGGGTGCCAGTCAGGCAGCACTGGAATCAACCATGCTCAAATGATGCTTTTTACATGCCACCAGCATTGGAGCCAGTCAGATGACACTGGCTTTGACCACACTCAAATGGTGCTTTTTATGTGCCACCAGCATGGGAACCACAATTCTTTCTAATTCAGACACAATGCACGAAGTTTTGAGTAAGGTAAATTGTTAACTGTAGAAATTCTAGAACTTGACTGGCATTTTATTGATCCCAGAGTTGAAAGGCAAAGTTGGACTTGGTAAGGTTTGATCTCAGAGCATAAAGAACTGAATACAATATTACAACAACTTCACCCACTACACTTTCTGAATGGTTGGCATTAGGAAGGGCATCCAGCTGTAGAAACTCTGCCAGATCAGATTGGAGCCTGGTGCAGCCATCTGGTTCACCAGTCCTCAGTCAAATCATCCAACCCATGCTAGCATGGAAAGCGGACGTTAAACAATGATGATGAGGATGATGATGAGAGTAAAACTATACAGATGAAGAATGAAAAGTAAATATTTTGGGAGAAAAATATTTAAACTTCCTTTCAACAACAAGACACTATATTATTGACAGCAAATAGAATACCTGGTTGTATTAATCCAACACTCTATACTTTGATTTCAAATCTCTCTGAAGTCAACACACTATAACATAGGTTCAAGTGAGGCCCACATTAGTGTACTGTTGTTACATTCTCTGACATTCAGGACCACATCCAGAGAAGAGCCACTCAGCTGAGTGGCACTCCAGTCTCTGACCCATAAGTGCACTGCTGTCCCATCTTTTTTACTACTACTGTAATGGTTTTTCTGCTCTTCAGAGCTGGTTGGTTCCATACCTTGACCACTCAGGCACTGTTGTCCCTTTTGCCTCTCCATATCTTAGCACATTTGTTGCATCTAACCACTTTCTTCACACTATCCACCAAGTCTAATCCTTCACCCGCAAAATGTCACTCCTCTAGAATCACTGCTCATGTCTTTTCAGCAGGAGTTGACCCACAACAGTTTAACAGGAACATTAACAACACCAACCTCATCAATCGTGGAAGGCCTGCAAGGATCACAGGTTCTGGCCCTTCTTTCACACTCGGCAAGTAAAATGAAAAAGGGGAAATATATGGATCTGTGGGTAAAGGACTGGAAACTAACCCAACTAAGTTCAGTACAGTGTAACATGAAAAACTTATTAAGACGAAAGATCTCAGTCTGAAAGAAATCTGACAGAGGTGTTAGGAGACTATTGAATGTCTGTATATACCTTAAGTAAAGTAGGTAGGGGATTAATGAGTAGAGGGAAGCAACATGAGAAGGCAGTCATTAACTCATTACCTACCAGTGATCTCATATGAGATTACTTAAAAATTACAAATTTCGTAATTATCTGTCGATATTTACACATATCTAACCTTTTTGCTATATCTACTAGGTATATTTCTCTGATATTCAAATGAGGTTTGCTAATTTTTCACCCAATATCTCGCTTATTTCTATTTAAAATGTTATTTTGAAATATTTTGATCATTCCAGCGTGTTTCTAAGGCTGTTTTATGCTAGAAATCAAAGTTTCATAAAAAAATTCCAGTTAATAGATTTATGGGAGGTAATGGGTTAATATCTCCACAACCTTCCCAACTCACAATTTGTTAAGTCCAGTTCTTTGATTTCCATTGTCAATACAATATCATGTTAATCTGTTGTTGATG
Source organism: Octopus bimaculoides (assembly GCF_046866305.1). Classification (NCBI taxonomy): domain Eukaryota; kingdom Metazoa; phylum Mollusca; class Cephalopoda; order Octopoda; family Octopodidae; genus Octopus; species Octopus bimaculoides. Next base: position 24,419,446 of record NC_142949.1, on the reverse strand, counting down.
CTATTGTTTTTAGTCTCATCAATCCTGATTGAGAAGTCAAACCAAAACATCCAAACTGTAATCAAACCACATTTTCATTTCCTAGCAGTGCACACCCAGTGCATCCCTTCCCAGTTTACATTGTTAGATTGTGATTTGAAAAGTATTAGGCTGCTATTTCTAGCAGGTTGTGTTATCATGCAAAATCTCAATTGTTGGCTCTTATATTGTTGACTTGTACAAAATAAGTGTTGATTTCAACGTTGGTTTCCATTAGTGTGATAACATTCTAACTGGCATAGTCACTGAGTGCAGAATAACATGATAAAGATTTGCGGGGGTTATTTTATGACCTGTCATAGGTGCTAAATTGCATACATCATCTACAAGTATATGTAAACACTTGTAGACAGGTACACAGTAACTTGTCATAGTTATTAGAACATCAGATAAATTATTTTCATGTATTGATTTTGGTTCTCTGTATTTTTTTTAGTTCAAACCTCACTGAAATCTCTTTTAGTTGTCATACTTTCAGGAATAATAAATAATATTAGTCTGGTACAGAGATTGATTCTTCTAGCTCTTTATCTTGAACATATATTTTAAAGGGCCACACTAATTTGGTCCAAGAATTGTGTCAAAGGTACCTGTGTCCATGAAATACTCAGCCACAGGCACATTCTTTTCAGGAGAAGAAATTCAGTTGATCAGAAAACTGAATGTTCATTGCTGAAACCAACAATTACTCCATCATCATTTAAACTTATATTAGCTTAGCCCACTCAGCTATAAGTACTGAGGATAATAGAAAACATATCTCTGGTGTAGCCAACCACAGACTGGATGGTTTGTATCCAGTTGGGAAAGTTCATTTGATTTCTTACTTTGTCACAAAACAGTAAATCATCAGTGTAGTTAGAATGTAGGAGAAAATAGTTTTTAATGCCTGTGCCAACTCTCTCATGTCTAAAACTCAAATGCCACTGAAGTTAACTTTGTCATTCTTTCAAAGTTGGTAGAAGTAGCTGTTGGGAGCAGAGGATTAACAGAATTGGTAGGGTGTCAGATCAAATTCCTGGTAGTACTTGATCCAGCTCTTTGAAGTCTGAGTTTTTAAGTGATTGACTTAACCAAGTTTAACATCCCCACTTGGCCCTTGCTTGTCTTTATTGGGGTATACAATCTATTGTAAGTATTCAGTATTGTGAGCTGGTTCTTTTCTTTTGCTCATCAGTCTTGAAGGCTCCAAAGAAGTAAAAGTTCACAGCTTCTGTTCTCTTCTAAACAAAACAATAAAAGCAATTTTTGAAAGAGAAGCTGTCAGTTGAACTGACCACAAGTGTTGAGCTCGCAATCATGAGGTAGTGAGTTCGATTGCCGGATTGGGCTGTGTGTTGTGTTCTCGAGCAAAACACTTTATTTCATGTTGCTCCAGTTCACTCAGCTGTAGAAATGAGTTGTGGCATCATTGGTGCCAAGCTGTATTGGCCTTTGCCTCAAATAACATCAGTGGTGTTGAAAAGGGAAACCGGTATGCTTGGGTGACTGCTGGTCTTCCATAAGTCACCTTGCCTGGACTCGTGCTTTGGAGGGGAAGTTTCTAGGTGCAATTCCATGGTTATTCATGACCAAAGGGGGTCTTTATCCTACCCAGGTACATATGTCACCAGTTCCATGAATAATTTAAGAGGAAGTCAACCTGTATTTAACCTAATGTTACTAACAGCTGGATAACTTTTGGGATACGTCTCAAATAAAGAAGCTGTTATCCCCAAGTATTTAAAGTCAAACAATATCTTCTAACATTTCTGATAACTTGCACATTTGAGCATTTGATAGATATTAAAGATAAATAGCATTAATTTGTAATCGAAATTCTGCAGAGTCTGTGTTTGCCTTACCTTTTGTTTCTGAAGCTGTTAAGTTAAAACGAAAGCATGGTTTTGTTTCAAAATCAACAACTATGATTCTAATTCGTCTGGCAAGAATATTCCCAAAATTGATTTCTGCTGAACCATTTTTTGCTTCAAGTTTTACCTAGAAAACACACAGACGCCATCAAAATCACATTCAACTTATTAAAATACAAAACATGAAGAAACAAATCAAAATATTACTGGAACACATTAACAAATCATTGAAAGCAATTAGAGTGGCACTGAAACTCTGTTAAAATCTCATTAATATCACTAAATAAAAACTTGAAATATCATGGCAACAGTTAAGCGATCAGTGGACCAAATGAAATATCCTTTGTAGAAAATTAGTTATGTGCAGCTTGAGAAGAAAAAGTTTAACAACTTTCTCAAGAAACATAAGGTGTTCAGGTGGTACTCCTACAAAACTAACATTTATAAGTACATAGGTAACATTTCAATAACCAAAGTATTCTTTTTTGAAAATTTAAAAAAAAATGTAAAAAATGTTTCTATTTATTAGTGACTATTTTTTATCAATAGAATTATTAAAAATAGCACAATTTGACAGGTAAACCTTCCTCAACTTCTACAACAATCTTATGTTATCACTACTTACATTGTAACTATTTTTTTGCCACTGGCTTTTATTAGAATTCTGTTTTTGTCAAATGGTTATATTTCTTTTTATTTCAGTTAGAAATAAACCATACAAACTGTCCTACATTTATAATTTTATTGCTTTCACACCTTCACAACAAATAAGTTTTCTACTGACATTGCAAATGATCCTCACTGTTTGTTTGCTTCTTCTTTTTGTTGTTTTCTTTTGAATACAAATGTGCTATTTATTCAATTATTTACTTTAAGAATGTTGTTCAAATCCTACCAAGAATACAATGACATACAAACTACCTTGTTCTTTTTACATTTTGCCTCAACATTCCACTGAAATCAGGATTGTCTTTATTCTATTTTATATTATTTTATTTCCCGTGCAGGTGGCACGTAAAAAACACCTTTTTGAGCGTGGCCATTGCCAGTACCGTGTGACTGGCCCTCGTACCGGTGGCACGTAAAAGCACCCACTACACTCTCGGAGTGGTTGGCATTAGGAAGGGCATCCAGCTGTAGAAACTCTGTCAGATCAGATTGGAGCCTGGTGCAGCCTTCTGGTTCGCCAGTCCTCAGTCAAATCGTCCAACCCATGCTAGCATGGAAAGCGGACGTTAAACGATGATGATGATGAATATGTCAACCTACAGAAATATTCTGGGACAATATAAGGAGTTATGACCCACCCTGTGTAACAATGTTACAGATTAAGGAATAAAGTAACAGAGAGAGAGAGAGAGGAATCATTCCCAGAACAAGTACTTTATTTATTGTCCCTGCATTAGCAACAAGTAAGATTGACCTTGGTAGGATTTGAACTGATAGATAACCCAAGCAGGCTTGCGTAACTGTGACAGTTTCAATGAATCAGTGAGACTGCCAAAAGCCTCTCCCCACCTACACACCTACAACCTGGTATTAATGAAATACCGATCAATATTTCTGTGAATACGTACACAGTGGGACACATGCACAGGATGGACAACAGCAGACTTTCCAGACAACCTCCTTTACTCCAAACTAAGCAAAGGGAAAAGAAACCACGGAAGACCTAGACTGAGATTCAAACATACTGCAAAACGGAATATGAAACAGGAAGGAATTGATCATAATAAATGGCAAACTCAAGTAAGAAACTGACCAGAATGGAAAGAGCTTATCAAGTCATGCCAAAGCCATGAACAGTTATTGTCGCAATGACCGACTACTTAGTCATGGTGACTGATTCACAATTATCTTTTCTAGTATCTTAGTCTTATTACACTCTCAGAATGAATGACTATAACGTTATTTCATGGTTGCAAGATTTTTATATAGCCCTCCTGCTATGTATTTATTGTGATTCAATCCCACTTTTTAAACATTCTCTGTTCTCTGTTTCTTAACAGGAAAGCTCTCTGTGGAATTCCAAATGAATGCAACAGTCTTGTATAGCTTGGTATTATGTCATTGTTGTAGGCATAGATACATATATGGGCAAATACAATCAATTAACCCTTTCCCTCAAGTTTATGCCTTTTATATTAAGTGTGTGTGTGTGTACAATAACATAGCTAGAATATGTGCTGCCCAGGGCAACTCTTGAGTTTTTTTTCCCAATCTGAGACAATGCAGCCCATACAGACTAACACAGCAGACCAAGAAGTGCCACCCCGACAAAGTTGTTACCTGAGGCGGACAGCATCCCATTGCCACCCACTTCTACTAACTATGCTACTGTGTATGTATGTATGTATGTATGCCTGTATGTATGTGTGTGTATGTATGCCTGTATGCATGTATGCATGCCTGTATGTATGTATGCGTGTATGTATGTATGTATACCTGTATGTATGTATGTATGCCTGTATGTATGCCTGTATGTATGTATTACGGGGTGCAGACGGTATTTGAGGACACGTGTATTTTAGTCATTATTTTATTTGACTAATTTTTATTGAACTTCTATTTCAGAAAATAACAATGGCAGGCCCTATGCTTACTAATGAAATGAAAAGGCATGCTGTGATTATGGCTTTGAAGGCTAAGCATGGTGACTTAGAAATTGCTCATTTTCCGAAAGTTGCAAGATCTTTTGTCCACAAGATTCGTTGCGAGTTAGAGAAACAAGATGGAAGCGTATTACCTGTATAAAAATGTGAGAAAGATTCCAAATGCTCTGATTCTATCAGGACACCTGAATTTATTTAGGAAGTTAAGCAAAACATTGAAGACAATCCAGGAAAATCAATGAGATCAATTGCTAAAAAAATTTGTGTGTCAGAAAAACAATCAGAAATTTTGTGGATGAAAACATCAGATACAAATCTTACGTGATGAGGAGGGGTCAATTCATGCCAGAAAAAAACTAAAGAAAACTGTTTAATCAGACCCAAAAGACTTTTGAACAAACTTAAAAATCCATCAGAAGATGGTGTGATTTAGTTTTTCTCAGATGAGAAAAACTTTGACTAGGGCCAGAAAACTAACAGAAAAATGGCAGATGGCTATATGGAGACCCTTCTGAGATTCGAAGAGTAATGCACACAAAATTTTTTGCAAGTGTCTTGGTTTAGGGTGTCATTAGCAATGAAGGATATGTGATGCCTCCTCACTTTTTTTCACAAGGCCTTATGGTGAAAGCTGCTGTGTATATCGAGGTTCTGGATAAAGTCGTTAAGCCTTAGATCAACAGTGTATGCAATGGAAGGCCTTACGCCTTTCAACAAGATTCTGCACTATCACACAAGTTTCAAATGACACAAGAATGGATGGCTGACAATTTGCATGATTACATCACCCCCAACATTTGTTCTCCTAATTCTCCAGATCTCAGTCTACTGGATTACTATGTATGGAGCATCGTTGAGAAAAATGTCAACGGACATCCCCGCTTAGCATCAAAGATTCTTTGAAAGCCGACATAGTTCAAGTCATGTCCAATATGAACAAGGACCACTTGTAAATGATTTCGACCCAGTGTAGGGGCAGTTATTGATGCTTATGTTGGTTTTATTGAATGAAATTATTAAATTGATGATCTAGCTTTATGTTTATATCATTTTCATATAAATACAGTTTCTTTTCTATTATTATCTAAGTGTTATTTTAAAACCATAAATCTGTCCTCAAATACCATTTGCAGCCTGTATGTATGTATGTGTGTGTGTGTATATATATATATATATATATATATATACATACATATACACATACATGTTATGTGTGCGAAGGTGCATGGCTTAGTGATTAGGGCATTCAGTTCACAATCATAAGGTCATGAGTTCAATTCCCATTGATGTGTTGTGTCCTTGAGCAAGACACTTTATTTCATGTTACTCCAGTCTACTCATCTGGCAAAAATGAGTTGTACCTGTATTTCAAAGGGCCATCCTTATCACATTCTTTGTCCCAATTAATTTCCCTGTAAACTACGTTAAGAGTGTGCATGTCTAGACTGCTTAGTCATTTGCACATTGATTTAACGAGCAGGCTGTTTTTTGATTAGCTCATTTGAAACACTTGTCATCAAAACCACTGGAGTGCCGTCTATTGTGTGTATATCTATATATGTGAGTATGAAGCATGTACAAGTGTGTCTGTCTATATATGAATCTTATATATATATATATATATATAAGTGCATATATATGCACATATGTTTGTGTGAATGTATATTTGTATGTATGAATATACATATGCATGACTATGTATTTATTCATGAATAAACTTATGTATTTATTCATGTTTATTCCTACGTATTTATTCATGCAATTGGTGGTATCTATATTTCTGTATCATGGGTGAACGATTACAAATTTGTAGCATGAATTGCTAAATTTGTAAATGGCATTGCACTTGACAGCAGTAATTTGACTTTTGCCTAAACCAATACATCATCACACTACACACACACTATTACCCCACACTATACTATGTTCTAACATCAATATTACACCATACTATACCTTACTGGAGGTGCAATGGCCTAGTGGTTAGGGCAGCGGACTCGCAGTCATAGGATCTCGGTTTCGATTCCCAGATCGGGGATTGCGAGGGTTTATTGAGCGACAACACCTAAAGCTCCATGAGGCTCCGGCAGGGGATGGTGGCGAACCCTGCTGTACTCTTCCACCACAACTTTCTCTCACTCTTACTTCCTGTTTCTGTTGTGCCTGTAATTCAAAAGGTCAGCCTTGTCACACTGTGTCACGCTGAATATCCCCGAGAACTACGTAAAGGGTACATGTGTCTGTGGAGTGCTCAGCCACTTGCACGTTAATTTCACGAGCAGGCTGTTCCGTTGATCGGATCAACTGGAACCCTCGATGTCGTAAGCGACGGAGTGCCAACAACAACAATACCTTACTATATTCTACTGTACTATATTATACCACATTCTACTATAGCACAATACATATTGAATGCATATGTATATATAAATATGTATTTATGTATGTATGTATGCATATTTACCCATGTCTCTTGGTCTTTGTATCTGTACCACAAATATATTTTCATGCAAAAACTTTACTAAAATGAGATTTGCAAACTTAATATGGAATTATAAAACATCTTGATGAAACTTGAAGTTTGGGTGATAGTGGTGAGTAATGTTAACATTGATCATGGTTACTTCCTGGTTCAATAGCTGCAATACAATCTGTTGTTGCCCACCAGAAACTCTGAAACTTACTCAACACCAGTTGTTCTTTATTAACAGGTCTACTGGTGATTCATTAGCCTAATATTAACCCTGATCTGATAAGATCAATGAAGTCCTACATTTAACAGATCATTTTCTTAGCGAGATTGTTGCCAGTGCCGCCGAACTGGCTCCTGTGCAGGTAGCACGTAAAATACACCATTTTGAGCGTGGCTGTTGCCAGTACCGCTTGACTGGCCTTCGTGCTGGTGGCTCATAAAAGCACCCACTACACTCTCGGAGTGGTTGGCGTTAGGAAGGGCATCCAGCTGTAGAAACTCTGCCAAATCAGATTGGAGCCTGGTGTAGCCATCTGGTTTCACCAGTCCTCAGTCAAATCGTCCAACCCATACTAGCATGGAAAGCGGACGTTAAATGACGATGATGATGATGATCAAACCAGGAATATATGATGAGTAGTTTCTTTGTTTTAAGACATTAAAATGTAACTTGACAGTGGTTTGGTTGCAATTTCTTGTAGGTCAAACAATAGCTCACTTGTAGTTCTGTTTATCAAACAACACAAACACTCAACCATCAAAATTAACACCAGCAACAAGGAACACCTCTACATGGTTGCTTGAGCTGTTAGAAAAAGCAGACAAATCTTCCTCATATTGTAACTTAGAGTCCTTGAGCATTTGTATATCTTTTAAAACCTTGAGCATTTGTATATCTTTTAAAACTATGCCTCTTCAAGATACAAGCTGGGATAAGGTGTTTCTGGAAGATCATCAGTTGTCCATACACGTAGGTCTGTCTTCTTTATACAAACAACATTGTTCAGGAAAATGGCAAGGACTAACACAGCTTGACATTGTTGCGAGTAATGCCCATCAGAACACAAAGAGCTGGAATAGTTACTGGAAGGCATTAACAACCGCCATCATGTCTAACATTCTAATAATTTCTCTAAGCACTACATTTGTATTTTATTGACCCCAAAAGAACAGAAAGAAAAGTTAACCATTGTGGAATTTGAACTCAGAGCACTGAAAGCTAAAACAAGTACTGCCAAGCCATTCTACAAAACACGCTAACAACTTGGCCGTTTGTCTGCTTTCTTAGAGATATCAATTAATCATGGCTGACTTGAATACATTTCATCATAGCTTTGCCTCATTCAGCACTCACCTCTGGCAAACAGCACCTTGTGCGTGTGTGTGTGTGTAAATATGAAAGTATGTAGGCAAAGTAGAGAGAGGTGTATGGGGTATAAAGGCGTGAGTAGTGTTGTTTTCTTTTCATCTTGTTATTTTCTTCTGTCATTCTTCTCTGGAATTTAAAGATTATGCTTCAGCAGGCGCAAAACCACTCACCTGAAATAATCGTCTGCATAAGTTGAATATCTGAAGGCGTGTGTTAGTGAATACATTAACTACTACTACTACTACACTTCAAATGATAATAATAATGATGATGGACTCTGCTGTTGAAGACGATGTGTAAGGGTTCAGCTCTTTTGATGAATGACGTGCACAAATGATTTGTTTTACAGTGATCAAAAGTATACGCTGTACATGAACACACTCCTTCCATCAAATCAATATTGTCTAAACAGGTACACCCTGTATCACATATCAGGTGTCAAAATGACTGCAGAGTAACGTGAAAGGAAGTGCTTTGTTTAAGAACACTATGCACCAATCAGTCTGGTAAGTGAAACCATGATCTTGCAAATCATGAGTGCCACACCCTAACCACTAAGCCATGTTGTTGTTGTTGGCACTCCGTCGCTTACGACGTCGAGGGTTCCAGTTGATCCAATCAACGGAAGAGCCTGCTCGTGAAATTAACGTGCAAGTGGCTGAGCACTCCACAGACATGTGTACCCTTAACGTAGTTCTCGGGGATATTCAGTGTGACAAGGCTGACCCTTTGAATTACAGGCACAACAGAAACAGGAAGTAAGAGTGAGAGAAAGTTGTGGTGAAAGAGTACAGCAGGGTTCGCCACCATCCCCTGCCAGAGCCTCGTGGAGCTTTAGGTGTTTTCGCTCAATAAACACACACAACGCCCGGTCTGGGAATCGAAACCGTGATCCTATGACCGCGAGTCCGCTGCCCTAACCACTGGGCCATTGCGCCTCCACAACCACTAAGCCATAATAATAATAGTAATCCTTTCTACTATACAAGGTCTGAAATTTTGTGGGCGGGGACTAGTCAATTACATTAACCCCAGTTTCACTGGTACTTAATTTATCGACCCTGAAAGTCGACTTTGGTAGAATTTGAACTCAGAACATAAAGATGGATGAAATGCTGCAAAGCATTTTGCTTGGCATGTTAGTGATTCTGCCAGCTCACTGCCTTACATAATAATCTTTTCTACTATAGGCATAGGGCCTGAAATTTTGGGAGATAGGGCTAGTCAATTACATTAATCCAGTGTTTCACTGGTACTTAATTTATTGACCCTGGAAGGATGAAAGGCATGGTCAACCTCGGCAGAATTTGAACGCCAAACATAAAGACGGATGAAACGCCACTAAGCATTTTGCCAAGTATGCTAGTGATTCTGCCAGCTCATCACCTTACATAATAATAATAATAATAATAATAATAATAATAATAGTAAAAATAATAATAATCCTTTCTACTATAGGCACAAGGCCTAAAATTTTGAAGGAGGAGATAGTTAATTACATTGACCTCAGTATTTGACTGGTACTTAATTTATCAATTCTGAAAGGTTGAAAGGCAAAGTTGACCTCAGCGGAATTTGAATACAGGATGTAAAGACATATGAAATATTGCAAAATGGTTCGCCCAGTGTGCTAATAATTCTGCAACCTTGCTGCCTTAATAATAATAATAATAATAAAAATAAAAATAATAATAATAATAATAATAATAATAATTCCGTTTATATATTTGTTTTGCAAGATTTTTGATGTGAAATCGTGTGTTGAAACAGATGTTGTTGTACTTGAGGATGGTCATATTGCCAGTTTAGCCAATAAAAACACATGCACTGTAGGGTTAATGTAATGTAATGTAATATAAAGCTGAAGCAAATTAACACCAAATATACAGTGCGTGTGTTTTTATTGGCTAAACTGGCAATATGACCATCCCCAAGTACAACAACAACAACAATAATAATAATAATAGTAATAATACTTTCTACGATAGGCACAAAGCCAGAAGCTTTGTAAGGAAGGGACTCATCAATTATGTCAGCCCCAGTGCTCAACTAGTATTTATTTCATCAAACCTGAAAGGACAAAAGGTAAAGTCAACTTCAGAAGAATTTGAACTCAGAACATTCAGACGAATAAAGAGCCACTAACCATTCTGTTGGGTGTGTTAAGGAATCTACCATCTTGTCATAATAATATCGTGATTACAAGGCCTGAAATTTTAGGGACAACGGGGTAATCAATAATAATGATGATGATGATGATGATTTCTTTTATTGGCCCTAGGGGCATAGATGAGGGGAGACTTCATAAGGACAGCTAACAATCTGTGTAGGGATTTATATAAAAGATGAGGAGAAAGAAATAGGAAAGACAATGAAATAAGATAAAAATATATGTAGTATACCAACTATGTGGACATATATATGATGTAGTCCTTCTGATATAGAAGAAACTCCAACTAGGTTCAGTTAAGGAACCCTGCAGATCCAATATTATCTTGACCATCAAAGTATGAGCACCCTCCCAACTGTTGCTCTCCAATCTATAGGCACATGCTTTAAGTAGGGCTTTTCATTCTAACCCTTTTTGTCACAGTCACCCATCTTTTCACAGATTCACTGAGAAATAACACTTCCCTCTCCACAGCCACTTTCCAGATAAGGAAATTGAAGACCACAAATTCAGTCATGTTAGATGTTGATAGAGTTATAAAAGTACTTGAGAAAGAACAAACCTACAAATATCCAGGAATGAATGAAGGCCCTGGCATTCACCATGCAAGCATGAAAGAAAAGATCAGGAATTTGATCTTTTACAGTAGAATTTGGGCAGTCCTGATATCAGAGATAAATGCACATAACAAGGTATTAGCTATAAATTCCTTAGCAGTTCCTGTTGTTCTTTATAGCTTCAATATATTGAACTAGAATATCAGTGACATAAAGAAAATTTGTAAGCTGCTGACTTGCCATAAGATGGATCACCGAAAGACAGACACAGATCGTCTTTACCTTCCCAGAGCTCAAAGAAGTCAAGACTTGATCCAGTTTGAAATCGCTTACAAAAACACCACAATTGGACGAGCCAAATATCTTGAAACAGTTAACAACTGGATGCCAAAACATGTTGAAAGTCATGAGAGGTGTAAAAAGCTTCCTTCTGTCACGAAGGAGAGGAACAAATTTTCTATTGAGTTCTTGCTTGATACCCAGGCTGAAACAACCTGAGGGAGTGCAGCAACTATTTTTCCAAAGAAGGTGAAATCAATGGCATGGAAAAAAGCACATGAACGATTGGCAGAGAAGTGGGAGCAGAAATCTCTGCATGGCAAACAAGCTGATGTTGACCAGAAGCACACTCATCAGTTGCTACAGAGCTCAGAGCTAAAGGCAAAGAGTGGAGGCTTCATCTTAGTTGCTGAAGATCAAAGCTTATTGACCTGGAACTACCAAACCAGCATGAAGAAAACTGGTGTAGACCCAAAGTGCTGATTTTACTCAAATGTGATTGAAACAGTGGACCATCTAATCTCTGGGCCATATCCCCAACATATTCTAGGCCATATCTCCAACAATTCACCTTCTTTGTCCTTGTCACCTCTGGAGACATAGGTGTATTGTTCATCATCCTTAAACAAACCTTATTTGGGGATCTTTTGCAATGGGATGGGCTACTTGACCTGAATAAAATTCTAATGGCCCCACCTGCAAGGTCATGTGCTGTATATCTTGATATGAAATCAACATGTTGCACACATGGTTGTGATGCATGTGCCTGATGTACCCTTATCAGATGGGTAGTAAGTACCTGTCTGGTACTTTATTTTATAGATCCAGAAAGGATTAAAGGCCTTAACATGAATCTCTGGGCAAGCTATAATGTTTTGTCCTGGGACTCACCTCGAGGGTGCACAGTTACTTATAGCCAAAGCAGTTGTAAGCCAATAAAGTGTGATTATGTCACTATTGTACTTTTGTCTTTCATTTGTTAATATATTTTATTAGTTGATACACACATCTCTTGCCTTCTCGCATCGTCAGTCTTACAAAGTATAATATTTGACCTGCTGTCATCCTCCTTATCATCACCAACACCACCAACACCACCACAACAATAACAACAACAACAACAACAGAAACAGCAACAACAACAACAACAACAACAGCATCAGCAGCTGCTTTTTATATTTGTAGGAAAACTTGTATTTCACCTAGTATAAACTTACCAAAAACTGCTACTGATGTTTTTGCTGATGGTGATAACGATCCAGACACATTAAGATCATCAGTGAAATAATGTCTGACTACTAGACCTGAACATTCAGAGTGTTTCATTAGAATTTCTTTGTTAGGGTTGGCTATTCATATCATTACAGGGATTGCTGTAACATTACAAGAATGTCAACTTACTAAAAATCTTCCTGCACACACACACACCAAATGCAAGACATGCTTCATAAAGGACACCTCTAAATGATCGGCTGATCTGCTAGAAATAGTAGCCTCTAAATTTCTTAAAAACTGCACCTTATATTCTTGAGATATGAAAGCACCCACTGAACAAAGTAATCCAAGATAGCACTTAAAATGTGGGATAGATATGGCTAGAATTTGTTCTATCATTGAGTTGCTTAATCAAGGTGGAGGTGCAATGGCCCAGTGGTTAGGGCAGCGGACTCGTGGTCATAGGATCGCGGTTTCGATTCCCAGACTGGGCGTTGTGAGTGTTTATTGAGCGAAAACACCTAGAGCTCCACGAGGCTCTGTCAGGGGATGGTGGCGAACCCTGCTGTACTCTTTCACCACAACTTTCTCTCACTCTTTCTTCCTTTTTCTGTTGTGCCTGTAATTCAAAGGGTCAGCCTTGTCACATTGTGTCATGCTGAATATCTCCGAGAACTACGTTAAGGCTACACGTGTCTGTGGAGTGCTCAGCCACTTGCACGTTAACTTCACAAGCAGGCTGTTCCATTGATCAGATCAACTGGAACCCTCGATGTCGTAAGCGACGGAGTGCCAACAACAAGGCTTAATCAAGGTCAGTGTGGAACAAAATAACAGTTACAACATTATACATAGTTGAGGTTGTTTAACACATTTTTCTCAACAGGAACTGTATGTCCCCACACCTCACACCTACACAGGGCCCTTCTCATATCTGAAGGGAGCTTGTTTGTATTGTATTGGAGAGATAAATGAAAGACATTTACAACTGTTTTATATGGTTTTCCTGAGACGCTGAGAGAAGTTTTTAAAGAAGCCATGACCAAAAATGGTTGAAAAGCGTTGGTTTATATCTTCACACTCAAAGAATTTGTTTTCTTTGTGTAAAAAGATTTCGATTGTCTTCGATTTCCATAGTTATGGCTGTTTAAAGCGGAACACATGAACACAGGAATGTCATGTTAGGCAGAACAATACGCTCTTTTTACTCTCTTTTACTTGTTTCAGTCATTTGACTGTGGCCATGCTGGAGCACCGCCTTTAGTCGAGCAAATCAACCCCAGAACCTATTCTTTGTAAGCCTAGTACTTATTCTATCAGTCTCTTTTGCCGAACCGCTAAGTTACGGGGACGTAAACACATCAGCATCGGTTGTCAAGCGAAGTTGGGGGGGAGAAACACAGACACACAAACACACACATACATATATATACATATACATATATACAACAGGCTTCTTTCATTTTCCGTCTACCAAATCCACTCACAAGGCTTTGGTCGGCCCGAGACTATAGTAGAAGACACTTGCCCAAGGTGCCACGCAGTGGGACTGAACCCGGAACCATGTGGTTCGTAAGCAAGCTACTTACCACACAGCCATTCCTATGCCTATTTTGTAATTTATTTTTATTCTTTTACTCTTTTACTTGTTTCAGACACCTGACTAAGGCCATGCTGGAGCACCACCTTAAAGGGTTTTAGTGAAAGAAATCAACCCAGGACTTATTCATTGTAAGCTTAGTACTTATTCTGTTAGTCTCTTTTGCCGAACAGCTAAGTTACAGGAAAGTAATGACACCTACATTCATTATCAACCGAAGGTGGGTGGGCAAAAACAGGCACAAAGACACACACACACATGTATGTATACACACACACACATATATATATATATATATCATCATCATCATCATTGTTTAACGTCCACTTTCCATGCTAGCATGGGTTGGATGATTTGACTGAGGACTGGTAAAACCAGATGGCTACACCAGGCTCCAATCTGATTTGGCAGAGTTTCTACAGCTGGATGCCCTTCCTAATGCCAACCACTCCGAGAGCGTAGTGGGTGCTTTCACGTGCCACCAGCACGTGAAGCAAAGTCAACCTCAATGGAATTTGAACTCAGAAAGTGAAGATGGAAAAAATGCTGCTAAGCATTTTTCCCTGTGTGCTAATGATTCTGCCAGTCTGCCACCTTAATAATAATAATGATGATGATGATGATGATGATGATTTTATGCATGTGTGTGTCTGTTTGTGCATCGTTGTCTGTATGCTTCCACTTGCTTGAAGCTGGTTTCAT